>NC_052619.1:60574254-60692049 GCF_016545825.1 Eucalyptus grandis
ATATGGGTGGCCACTACTAGGGCTTAAGCTCACAAGGCGAGGAACTTGCACCACGTTACTTGATACCAAATTGCCCCATCACGTCATTGACACGGCTTGCAAGCTTCAAAATAAGAATTCTTTTGGCAACTACAACCTCACCAACAACAAATGTGAGCATTTTGCCACATTTTGCCGGACGGACATTCGTGCAAGTGAACAAACAACATTTGTTAGTGATTGTGAGCGCAAAATTAAGGAAGCTAAAGAGTGGACCATGAAGTTGTTGCAGAGAAACTGAATTCCAGTGATCCAACATTCCTCCAATCTTGTATTATGTCTATTTGTTTTGATAAGCAACTACTTGTTGGCGTTTGGTATTCCGTATGAGCATAGGCCTATGGTCATCCTAAGTCAAATATGTTGATGGAATCTCATGTTCTAATATCACTTATTAATTATAATATTTGGTGAAAAAATGAAATGTTCAGGAAGGTCCACATGAAATTGATCTAGCAATGACAATGAGGTGAGTGTTGGAGAAAACTCCTTGATGTTTTGAAGCTGACAAATTTATCCAAAGTCTATTATGAAGATTACCAGACTTTAGTGTCCAAGTCTGAAGACTGCCAGATTTTAGTGTCCAAGTATGCCCACACTGACGAATTCCAGACTGAACGCGATGAAGAACAAAGACGAAGTCAAATTCAAGATTATCTTCAATTCTTCAAAGCTTTGGTTTATTACAAGATTTATATGGCTTACTGGCTGGGTTCAACACCAACGAAGATTGGTGTTTTTTTTTATTAAAATCAATTTAGATACATCAAATCTTTTCGAAAGACAAGTAATTTTGGAAATAATCTACTTATGGAAACCAAGATCCAAATTGTATGGACGAACGGGATTGACGGGCTTTCAGCACAATTTTCAACAGCTCAAAGATCTGCTTGATTGATTCTATCCAATGGCTTGTTTAGAGCAATTCATTTGAAAAGTGTCAACGATTATGAAGGCATTAAGGAGTATTTAAGGAGACGCCTTTAGTCATTCGATAGAGTGCGTGCAAGAGAAATTCCAAAATCTGAAGCTTTCTAGTTTCTTGTTATTCGATATTCTGAGCTTAAAATTGTACTGAAAAGAGAGAGAGACTTACACCGTGACTTCGTGAGAGAGCAGCAGACTCTTCACTGTGAAGTTGAGATCACAAGACTATCAATTCTCTCTTGATTCATAGTGAAATCTAGCCCAAAGGCTGCCAGCATGGGAGAGTGGACGTAGGCTTTTTCTAAGCCGAACCACTATAAATTATGTGTTCTTATTCTCTTCCATGAACTTCTCTATTTTGTTCGTAATTCTATTTAACTGCTAAAGTCTAAACTTGCTCAAAGTCTGTTGTATTTTAGACTCAATTTCAAAAGCAAAATAACTTTACTACTTTACGCAAAAATTTTCTTTACACTATTCACCCTTTCTAGGTGTTCATACTAACATTATCAATTGGTATCAGAGCCTGTGTGCTTATTTATTGAAGTGTTTTTACTTTTAAGCTAAAGATCTATGGCTAGTGTTTTGGCTCCAAGACTGGTTGAAGATCAAAGCAACACCAAACCTCCTTACTTTGATGGAAATGAGTACAATGTGTGGAAAAACAAGATGAAGGAATTTCTCAAATCGAGAGATCCTCTAGAATGAGACGTTGTTGAAAAATGTATCAATCCCAATGCTACATCAACCTCAGATAAAGGAAAATAAATTGTAGGTGCTGGCGAAACAACACAAGCAGAAATAACCAAGAGATAAGCTCTTGATGCTAAAACTATCTACTCCCTATACTATGCCTTATCTCCCACTGAGTATAACCAAATTTCTTCTTATGAAACAGCAAAAGAAGTTTGGAACATATTGCATGTTACCTATGAAGGGATTGATCGAGTAAAGGAAATAAAGATCAATATTCTACTTAGACAGTATGAAGCCTTTAGAATGAAGCCTAGAGAATCCATTACTGATATGTTCAGTCGCTTCACTGGAATCGTGAATGGACTGGCTTATCAAGGTTAACGTATCTCAGGACCAATAAAAGTCAATAAACTACTGCATGGACTTTCTAAAGAATAGAATCATGTGAAGACATCAATTAGAGAAACTCAAAGGATCATGCCTCTTTAAGTAGACAAACTAGTAGGCAAACTTCAATTATATGAAGTGAAGCAAATCAATGAGGAAGAAGATCCAAGAGGTAAGAAGTCAATTGCTTTAAAGTCTAATGACGATTATGATGATACAGATTCAGAAGATGACATAGACGATGAGGAGCTAGCGCTAATGATTAAGAAGTTCAGAAAGTTGAATAGGAAGAGAAGAAGGTTCAACTGGAAAAAGCAGAGCATGCAGAATTCCTAAAAAAGACCAATAGAGTCAAATGAAATCAGTAAAGATGTGATATGCTTTGATTGCAAGAAAAATGGGTATATCAAACCTAACTGTCCTCTGTTGAAGAAAAAGAAAGGAAGAACTGAAAAATATAAAAAGGCTCTTAAAGCTGAAATCTGAAGTGACACTGAGTGCGAGGAAAGCGAAGAAGAATATGCCAACATATGTCTGATGGCCCATTTAGAATTAGACTCAGATTTTGAAACAGACTTTGATTCAGACTCAAACAAAAAAGTTGAGGTTAGCAATTTAAAATTTTCTGTTAAAGTCTCGAAGTATATAGATAAACTCTGCCTCGGTCTCAAAACCTCTCTTAAAAGGATTTCCAAACTAAAAAGGGAGAATTCTAAGTCCAGGCAACGGGAAGTTTCTTGAAAAGAAAAATATGAAAGTCTGAAAAAAAGTTTTGATAATTTGAAAGAAAATTTTGATTCTCTTTTAAAGGAAAACACTATTTTGAAAATAAATATTTCAAATATTACAAAAGATTTTAAAAAGGATCTGAAAAATTGGAGAAAATTCTTTAAGCTCAAATACCCTACTTTAATAAATCTGGTTTGGGTATGACTTTAGAAATTGTTCCATTAATAGATTTTTCCAAAGTAAAAGAAAGAATTAAACAAAGAGCTCTAAGGGTATTTTACAAAAATCACTTTCAAAAAACTTTTGTAATAGCTTAGAACATTTCGAGAAAGATTGTCCCAAGGTTTGAAGACCTATTAAGAAAGACTAGGCAAGGATTGTCTTTAATACTAACTCTCCTGGACCCAATAAAATCTGGGTACCAAAGAAAGTTTGAGTTTTTCTTTTGATTACAGGTCACTATTAAAAGAAAGATCAAATGGTATTTGGATAGTGGCTATTCGAGGCATATGATAGGAGACTCATGTTGCTTCATAAAACTTGTTAGATTGAATGGAGAAAAAGTTTCTTTTGGAGGAAATAGCAAATGAAGGATTGTAGGTTTTAGAACTGTAAAAATTGGAAGCCTAACCATCAATAATGTTTCCTTAGTAAAATGTTGGAACTATAACCTTCTGAGCATAAGCTAGCTTTGTGATACCGGATTTAGAATAAACTTCCAAAAAGGCATTTGTTCTGAAACAAGCCAAGACTTTTCTCAATCTTTTACTAGTCGAAGGCATGGCATCATTTACCTTTTGGATGTAAACCCATAAGGTTCTCGGTGTCTTATTTCAATTCAAGATGAAGCAAGTTTGTGGCATTGAAAGCTTGGTTAATATGAAACATATTGCCAAGATTTCTTTTAAGAAGCTTGTTTGAGGACTTCCAAATCTGGCTTACCAAAAGAATGAGTTATGTACTCCCTTCGTCTTGGGAAAACAGGTTAGAAGTTCCTTTAAACCTATGAATCAAGTTTCTACCAATTGAGCTCTGCAGCTTCTTCATATGGATCTATTTTGACCAACCAAAACTCAGAGTATTGGTGGAAAGAAATATTGCTTGGTAATTGTGGATGATTACTCTCGCTTCACTTGGGTATACTTTTTGGCAAGTAAGTCCGAAGCCTTCTCTGATTTCTTAAAGTTTGCAAAAAAGGTTCATAATGAAAAGGGTTATGCTATTTCAAGCATATGAACTAACCATGGAGGTGAGTTTGAAAATCAAGATGTTGAGAAATTCTATGATGAATCTGGTTTTCAACATGTTTTTTCTTCTCCATATACTCCATAACAAAATAGGGTTGTGGAAAGGAAGAATAAATTCTTACAGGAGATGGCCAAAATTCTTTTGATAGAAGCAAAATCTCTTCTCGATTTTGGGCAGAAGTAATGTCCACTGCCTGCTACATTATCAACAGAGTATTCTTGAGGCCTATTCTAAAGAAAACTCCTTATGAAGTGTACAAAAGAAAGAAGCCGAATGTTTCATACTTTCATGTCTTTGGACGTAAATGTTTTGTTCTGAAGAATGCAAATGATTGAACTGGGAAGTTTGAAAAAAATCAGATGATGGAATCTTCCTTGGTTACTCAATTTCAGGCAAAACTTATAGGGTCTTTAACAAAAAGACTCAATTTGTGGAAGAATTTATGAATGTCAAGTTTAAGGAGAATCAACCAGACTAGACTCAACTTGAAGATTCTGAACCTGTTCCAGACTTTACAAAGTCTAGTTCCCCCAAAGAGATTCAGACTTCTAGAGATCAACAGCAAATAGATCTAGGAGACTCAACTGAAGCAAAGGATTAGCAGACTCTCAGACTAAACAACAATTGGAAGTACAAGTCAAGTCATCCCATAGAACTCATCATTGGCAATATTGATGAAGGAATTCGCACCAGATCCAAAAGGCGGGAAGAGTGTTTTAGCACTTGTTCCTGAGATAGATCGAAGCTATGTAAGAAGAACTTAGACAATTCAGCATCAACGATATTTGGGAACTAATTCCAAAACTTAAAGGTAAATCTATTATCGGGACAAAATGGGTTTTCAGGAACAAAATGGATGAGAAAGGAAAGGTGATCAGGAACAAAAAAAGACTTGTGGCCAAAGGATATACACAAGAAGAAGTGATAGACTATGACGAGACATATGCACCAATAGTGAGGTTAGAAGCAATTAGATTATTACTTGCTTTTGTTTGTTATAAAAATTTCAGGTTATTCCAAATGGACGTTAAAAGTGCATTCGTTAGTAGATTCATTCAAGAAAAAGTCTATGTTGAACAATCACCAGGATTTGAAGATTCAAGGAAACTAGATTCAGTCTACAGAATGAAAAAGACATTGTATGGACTAAAGCAAACACCTCGAGCCTGGTACGGAATGTTAAATAAATTCCTAACCCAAAATGGTTTTGAAAAGGGAAAGGTAGATACTACTTGTTTATAAAGAGAGAGGGTAAAGACTTTCTGCTGATACGAATTTATGTTGACGATATTATCTTTGGATCCACTAACGAAAATTTGTGCAAGAAATTTTCTAGATCTATGCAGGATGAATTCGAGATGAGCATGATGGGTGAGTTAACTTTATTTCTGGGATTGCAAGTTAGACAATAAAAGAAATGTATCTTTATTCATCAAAAGAAGTATGCAAAAGATCTCATCAAGAAATTCGGATTAGAGAATTGCAAGAAGACAAAGACACCAATGTCAAGTTCTTTGAAGCTGGATAAGGATGAAGGAGGGAAGAAAGTTGATTAGAAGCTATACAGAAGCATGATCGGTTCTCTTCTTTACCTTATTGCTTCTAGACTTGACATTCTATTTCATGTTTGCATCTGTGCCAGATTTTAGTTTGATCCTTGAGAATCTCATTTAAGTGCTGCAAAACGCATCATCAAATATGTTGCAACTACTCCAAAGCCGGGTCTGTGGCATCCAAAAGAATGAGACTTTACTTTTCTTGGATATTCAAACGCTAATTTGGCCGGTTGTAAAGTCGATAAAAAAAAAACTTCTGGTACTTGTCAATTGCTGGGAAATATGCTAGTGTCTTGGTTCTTAAGGAAGCAAATTACTATAGCTCTATCAATAGCAGAAGCAGAATATGTTGCTCTTGGGAGCTGTTATTCTTAAATTTTGTGGATAAGACAATAGCTAAGAGACTTTGAAATTGAAGAATCAAGCATTGAGATCAGATGCTACAATACTAGTGCTATTAATCTAATGAAGCACCCAATTCTTCATTCAAGGGGAAAACATATAGAAATCTGACACTGTTTCATAAGGGATCATGTACAAAATGGGGAGATTATGATTTAGTTTATAGACTCGAAGAATAAGTTGGTAGACATATTTACAAAGCCTTTGGAGAAAAATCTATTTGAGTCTATTCGCACCAGACTGAATATTTTATCTTCTACCATTTAAAGTCTGAAATTGGTCAGACTCAGAATATCTAGAAATTACTTAAGTAGGAAAATATCTCTTCAATCTAGGTAATTTAATTTTACTATGAAAATTCCGAACATGTATGTTGATATTTGAATCATGCTTGCCTATTTTATTTTTAGAAATTATCTTTTTCGAATTTTAAATTTTTGGCAGTTTTTATTTTCGAAAAAGACAGTTTTCTTTTTCCTTTTGACGGTTCGATTACCCTATTCCACTTCCTTTATATACCGTCAAGTCTTTCTTTATACACATCATCTCAAACCCTAGAATACAAACTCTCTACTCTCTCATTTTTACTCTCAAGTTCGTTCTGCAAGTTTCTATCTTTTTCACTCAAACCTATTCGTGAAATCCTCCAAGCTTGCAAACATGTCTTACCAACAGAAATCATCTCAGATCGCTAGTAAAGGGCTTGGGAATGTGCCTAAAGGGCAAACACATTTCAATCTAACAGAAGAAGAAGACTATTTGCAAAAGTCTCCACAACATTCTCCATAGAAAGTTACACATAATCCTCTGCGCCATTCATTGGAAGAGGAAGTCGAGGAAGACACAGAACCTCTCAGAACCTTGAAACCCCAGGTTCTTTATAAGCTTTACACTCATTTGAAGCAGAGTGGTACTCGTATGAGTTTTATTGATGACTTTCTAAAAGAAAGAGGGTATAAGAATGAGACTCTGTTATTACCAAAAAAAAGAAAAAGAATGAGACTCTATTCTTGCGAGCGATGGAAAGATTAGGAATAGCACCAGAAAGAGTGGCAGATAAAGCTTTTCTTAACTTTCCTGTTGACCCTCGCTTTAGCTCTCAAAATCAGCCCGAAAGTAAAGACAATAACGAACAGATGTTTTCAAACTTTCAACCGAGAATGGGAGTGGCTACAGATGAACCAAGTGACAGAACGAAACTATTTCGTTCTAAGGATCACAAATGGGTTTACACCCAAATGCTGAAAAGAGGGGTGATGAACCCTTGGACTGTTGATTTCGAGTTCCTAGACTCAATCAGGGTAAATTTAAGGGAAACGATGGCTTCCCTTCAACTTGAAAACTTTTGTTCTGAAACTGATGTTGCATATCCTGAGTTGACTGCATTCTTCTATTCGAATCTATCTTTTCTTGACTAGAATCGAATACAGTTCACTGTGTGTGACAAAGCCTATGTGGTGGATGTTGACACACTGGCTGACATTGTTGGGGGTGGAAAGGAGTGGTTTCCAACCAATTAGTGTCTAGATTTCTTGTCAGAGACAGACTACCAGAAGGAGGCATCACATACTCAAGACCGACAACCTCAAATGTTCAGCTGCACAAAATCATGATCAACTGCATCAGACCAAAGGCTGCATTAAAAATGGATGTTTCCATATTCGAAGCCAAACTGATGTTTACCATCAACAATGGGATGTGATTTTCTCTGCCTCATACTATCCTGTTTCACATGTACAGGATTGTTTCAAAGGACAAAGGACAGTTACCTTATTCAGCGCTAGTCATAAAGATATTCAGACATTTTCAGATCTAGTTTCCTGCCTCACTTTGCTCCAAAACTGTTGCTCTTATGGTTATAGGACTCAAAATGATTTCGAAAATGAGGCTGAAAGATCTAGACAAAGCCATTGAGCGCTTGAAGAAGGAGTCCTCAAGTAAGACCAAAGAAGATTTTTTTGCTGGAAGGAAAAGGAAAGGCAAAGAGGTTGTACAAAAACTTGTGAAGAAGAGAAGGTCACATATTGGGATGCAAACATTGTTCAGCACATGTGGGAAATATTAATTGGTAATGATGAGAAACTTCCGAAATCCAGATCCCGATCACCTATATCTAATGATCCCCACCCCATCAAGATGTCATTTGTATTTATAACACATATGTCCATGTTTCAAACACTTAAATAAGTTTTAAAACCTGTAAAACAAGTGAATGGAAGGCAGCTCAAACACATATGACTTATATTCTAACTCAACCGAATATATATTATTAAAATGCTTATATATTTAACCAAACATAAGAAAATTTGTATCTATATTGAGATAAAAATGCCAAGTGGATAAGCTCAAAATCGAGTAAGGAGAAAAGAGAATGAAAAGAGAGGAATCTATATAAATTGTAAGCCTATTTGTGATCCATTTAACGCCCATTCATATTATAATTTATAACTCGTTTACGGAACATAACTAATTCATATTACAATTTATCCACCATATATAGGCTAAAGAATAACTCAATTTTTAAGGGGGGAAAATACCAAAAAAGCCCTAAACTTATTACATTAGTACAAATTCAGTCCTGAATTTTTCAATTAGACCAATTCAGTCTTAAACCTTTTTACATTAGTACTAATTTAGTCCATCCAACCAATTTTGGCTGGCTGATGCTGAAGTGGCAATTTTTTTTTTTTTGAATTTTTTCCATTTTCTTTTCTTTCTCCCTTCTTCCTTCTTAGACTGTTTTGGCGGTGGTCAGCGAGGGCCGCGAAGCCCTCATCTGCCATTAGCAAGGGTCGTGGCCCTTGCCTAGCCTCTCTTAGGGCCACCGGTGAGGCAGCTTCGCCCGGATCTAGGCGAGGCCAGCCTCGCCCTAGCCTTGCCGTGAGCGAAGGCGGCCTTGCCCGTAGCTAGCGAGGCCATGGCGGCCATCGCCAGGGTGAAAGCAAGGGCCGCTAAGCCCTTACTAGCCATTGGCGAGGGTCGTAGCCCTCACTCAACCTCACCTAGGGCTGTGGGCGAGGCCAGCCTCGTCTTGGCCTTGTCACGGGAGAAGGCGGCCATCGACAGCATGCCGGCTTGGCGATGGCTGCCTTCGCCCACGGCAAGGCCTAGCGAGGGCCACGTTGGCCTCGCTGGCTGTGGGTGAGGCTGGCCTCGCCTAGATCGAGGCAAAGCCGCCTCGCCCGCAGCCCTGGGCAAGGTTAGGCGAGGGCCGCAACCCTTGCCAACGCAAGTGAGGGCTTCATGGCCCTTGCTTAGTGGCTGACGAGCCTCATCGGCCACTGCTGGAACAGTCCAAGGAGGAAGAAGGGAGAAAAGAAAAGGAAAAAGAAAAAAAATTAATAAAAATTTTGAAAAAATGATTAAAAAAACATAAAAATTGCCACGTCAACATCTGGCCATCGGCCGATGCCCACGTCAACGCTAGTCAGCAAAAATTGGCTAGATGGACTGAATTAGTACAAATATTAAAAAGTTTTGGACTGAATTTGTCTAATTGAAAAGTTTAGAACTAAATTTGTACCAATACAATAGGTTTATGACTTTTTTGGTACTTTTCCTTTTTTAAGGTCTAACAAACAAGCACCATTTGGCCTATTTAGACCATCATTTATATAATTAGCTTATGAGAGCAGCCAAGTAACAACTTGAATGGAAAGATTTATGATGGTGTGAAAATAATTTCATGATAAAAAGAATGTGCTTTATTTCTTCTTTTTTTATTCGGCTACATAAACACAGCTTGCCTTATCGTGTGATTAAGGCATCAGCAACAAAATTGTTGGGGGTTAGGGTCGTGAATTTGGCATCGAGAGTGTTGACACCTAAATTTTTGCTCAAAAATCATTTTCAAAAAAAAAAAAAAAGGGGAACTTGTTTTTCTGCAAAAATATTTCTCATCAAATTATTGCATAAGGATTACCTAGGCATTTGGTATGGTTTTTAAATGCATTTATTTTCTTGATATAAAAAAAAATCAAATAAAAAAATCAAAATGAAAAAATATATACTAAAAAAAAAAAAAAAAAGAGATAAAAAATTAAATTAATTAAAAAAAGTTGGAGCTGATGATTTGAATGTGACTAGCCAAACTCAGGAGGTCAGATTATAATTAAAACGACAATTTGGGGCCAAAATGCAATTTCCAAAAGTTGAGGGACCAATTTGCAAATTTCGCAAAAATTTTGCCCGAGCCCTTAAATCATCATCTGGGCCTCCAATTGAGTTGAAATTGAATTTGGGCCAGTCGAATCTATCAAATTGGGCCAAAATGACCAAACTTGCATTAAATTGGGTATTTTCGGATAAGAAGATGGCCAACTTTGAGGGATCTTTTTGCAAACTTGGGTGGGCAAAATCACAAAATCCGATCAAGATCTTAAACTACTATACATGAGCTTGCTAATTGATAAAAAATCGCAGCCAAATTCATGGATTAAAGCGCCTAAACCAGCTGACAAATCCCAGTCCACGAGTTGGTTTGAAGTCGGAGTTGTTGAGTGGGCAACTTGGTGGCCCCACCATATCCTCCTTAGTTGTCCAGCCGGCCTGATCTTTGCACGTGATGGAAGACCGTAATGAGTAGTGCAAGTGGACGGAAATTTGTCAGGGATAAGCTGCTGGAAGCATGGGAAAGTCGCAGCAAAATCAGCACACTCAACATCTGCAAAATTGGAAAATTTTGACAAAGTCAGAAAGTGGTTGGACTGCTTAGTTGGTAGGCCTGGCAGGAGGGCAAAAAGCCGGTTAGGAGATCGTTGAATGCAGGAGAGAAGATCTATGAAGCATGCTCGTTTGAGGGATAAAAGGGAGGAGACGAGAGGGAGAGAGGAGAGCTCGGAATTGATCCCCAAAGAAGCCCTCAGAAGTAACTCCAGAAAAGCAAAATCCAGAAATTCCAGACCGACCTGGAGAGAGAAAAGTGAGATTTTCACACACCTGTGACCAAAATTAGCCAAAACCTTCAACTAGAGAGTGAAAATTAATTCAAAGATATTTCCAACCATAGGTCGCATGTCCCAAATGGAGATCGGGAAGGCCTCCTAAAGCCCCCGAAAACAGTGCCCTCTGGCGGGCCAAGAAAGTCCGAAATTTTTCTAAGTGTTGAGCCTGATTGTTCATGAGTGAGGAAAAGCGAGTGCTTTTGAGAAACTTGAGAGACAAGTGAGGAAATCCATGACTTATAAGCCAAACTATAATACATATAGTTTGGTTGATTTGAACTTGGCCAACAAGGAAGGTTTGGAAATCTAATTTTGGAAGTCAACGAAAACCTTCGTTGTCACTTTTTCTTCTGCAGATCTCACTTTCAGCTTGAAGGAACCAATTTCCACGTGCTTCCAGAGGATAATTTCGTGGTTTCCTTGGCCAAGAGTCACTTGAAAAAGAAACTAGGAAGCAAGGTAAGAATCCTAGATGTATTTTTGTTCGATTTTGAACATGTCTTGATCATGAAAATCGAGAAGGAAACTAGCCCGAAGAACTGATTTCTGAAGCTAAAATTTTTCTAAGTGTTTAAAACCTCTTCAATGCCCCCTACATGTTTGACTTGTTACTCCCCTTTGCATGCTTTTTTTCGTCGTTGTGACTTCAATGAATGTTACATGGGCTTGGGAACACGAACAAGCTAGAAATCTCCCATTGACTGGACAATGCCTTCCAGCTTTTTCAAGTCCTCCTTCAGTTGTGCCACATCTTCACCCTTAGCATTTGCCTGAATCTGAAGAGAAAGGGCTTGGATCTGATCATTCAAAGAAATTGAAGAAGCTTGACCTGCATTATGCAAATTCTGAACTTCGCATCCCAGGGCATATATCTGACCCCGTATTTCCAAGAGAACATCAAGAATTCTGCGAAAGTTTGCTAAATTATTGGTCTGCGTACTGGCTTCTGCACGATTAGATGGAGTAAAGGCAAACGATGGCAAATCAACATGGTCACGTAGATTGGGCGATGAAACATCATGTCCCTCTTCTAGAAATTGAGAGGCATAGATGTCCTCTGGATTTGCTAGAGAGCGACTGACTCCCTCACTAGTAGCAGGATATGAGGACATTCCTCTTTTCTCACAGTCTCCCCCTGTTTCCATGCCTTCAAGTGGAGAAGAGTGTTCCTCATGCTCTGTTTCCGCCTGATCTCCTCTCTCCTCTTCTTCTTCAATTCTTTCCTCCTCTTCATCTCCTTCTTCTGCTTCTCTCTCCTCTGCTTCTTTCTCCTCTGCTTCCAAATTTTCTCTTTCTCCAGTCCTCTGTTCTGTCTCATCTGTGTCCTTATCATGTCTCTCCATTGATTCTGGAATAGAACGACTCAAGTTCTTCAATGCCATAGCAGAAATAGTGATGTCTTCCTCATCATCTTCATCCTCAACGATGAGAGCTCTTTTTTTCTTGGATGGAGCTACCATGGGCTCCTTTCCTTTTCTCTTTGTAGCCAAAGAGACTTGATGAGACTTAACAGGGATTTTCTCCTTGAATTTCTCCAACGCCTTGTTGAGTTCCTTCAGATGCATCTTAGAGACCATTTTCAGTCCCACCACCATTTGATCGCACAATCAAACACAGAGAATTCGTGGAGGCAGAACATTCAGATGTCTAAATAACTTTGTCACAAGAGCTGGATAAGGAAGTTGACCCTTGTCCTTCACCACTGCCCTATACATGTGAAACATAATAGTATGTGGAAGAGAGAAATTTTTCCCTGCATTGATGGCATACATTAGCTTTGCCTCTGAGTTTGAAACATCAGTCTTTGAAGTAGATTTTGGTCTGAGGCAATTAATCACAATCTTGTGAAGCAGAATGTTGAATGCACTCATCCTTGAGTAGGAAACCTTTCCCTCTGTCCTTCTATCATTAACAAGTTCCAACGTAGTACAAGCAATAGAGACATTGATAGGTTGATATCTCCCTCTCTCAACCCCAATCACATCAGCCAACATATCTACATCCACCATATAGTCCTGATCTCGGACACTAAAAGAGAATCTATTCGCATCCAAGAAACTAAGATTCGAATCGAAATAAGCAATGAGTTCAGCATAGGCTTTTGTAAAGTCAAAACAGAACTGTTCAAGTTGAAGAAGACTGAATTTTTCCCTCAATTTAACATTCACAGCATCAAGGAAATCAAAGTCCACACTTCTAGGGTTTATCACCCCACGCTTCAACAACTTAGAGTATAGATGCTTTTGTTCCTCCGATCGAAACAAGTTTGTCCTTTTTCCCCGAATTTTTGTCGTAACACCCATTCTCGGTTGAAACTGACTGTACAACTTATCATCATCATTCCCATCTATCTGATTCAGCCCTCCAACACGAGGATCGATTGGAATATTTGCCATTGCTTCTTCGCCGATCCAAAGGGGCAATTCCCAACCGTTCCATTGTGCGTAAAAAGAAGGTTTCATTTTTGTACCATTTGTCTTTTAGAAATTCGTCAATGTAGTTCAAAGGAGTTCCACCCCTTTTTAAAGCACGATAAAGCTTGTAGGTAAAAGAGGGCTTAAAAACTCTTACAGGATCTGCATCTTCAATTATTTCTTCCTCTTTTTGTCAAGCAACCTCCTGTTGTCTAGATTGAGAAGATGGACGCTGCTGAGAATGTTGTGGGCTCTACTGCTGACTAGGAAACTCTTCTTCCTCGGTGAGATCAAAGTGCGTAGGCCCCTCACGCATTTGCTATGGTCCCCTGTTTGCGATCCTCGAAGACTTTCTTTGGGAAGACATTTTTCATAGTCTTTGAGAGATTCCAAGCTTGTTTTCCCAAGAAAGATGACAACTTTTCGAAGATTAAACAAGAGAAGAAGACATAAATGGAACATCGGTACTCTCTTAGGGTTTTTGATAGTAGAGCGAAGAAGAAACATAGTGTATAAAACAGTCGAAAAGAGGCATGCGGAACGTCATAAAGGAAGTAAAAAGATGCCTTTTAAAAAAATAACTGCTTTTTTTCGAAAAACTAGATAATTGTCATTTAAAAAATAACTCATTTTCAAAAAGGAAACGTTGCAATAATCACGTCAATTAAAGATAGCAATAATCAAACACGGTTGATGATCATACCTTTTCGAGATGAGATTCGAGATATAAGAAAGTAGAATGACTTACAAAAGAAAACCTTGATCGTTTGAGTCTAGGAGACTCTAGACTTTAACTTCTTCAAACTTCAAGATGTTGAGTCTTGAACGGATGATTTCAAATTGATTTTTCTCCAAAGGCTTTGTAAATATATCTGCCAATTGGTTCTTTGAGTCAACAAACTGAATCGAAACTTCTCCATTTTGAACATGATCTCTAATGAAGTGATGTCGAATCTCTATATGCTTTGCTCTTGAGTGAAGAATTGGATTCTTGTTGAGATTGATTACGCTGTTGTTGTCACAGTTAATCTCCGTGCATGAATCTTCAATTCCAAAGTCTCTTAGCTGTTGTTTTATCCACGGAATTTGTGAACAACAACTTCCAAGAGCTACATACTCTGCTTCTGTTGTAGAAAGAGCTACTGTACTTTGCTTCCTTGAAAACCAAGATACTGTCCTGCTTCCAAGTAGTTGACAAGTACCCGAGGTGCTCTTTCTATCAACTCTGCATCCGGCTAGGTCTGCGTCTGAATATCTGAGAAGGGTAAAGTCTCCCTTTTTAGGATACCAAAGACCAATGCTTGAAGTTGATGCAATGTATTTGATAATACGTTTTGCAGCACTTAGATGAGATTCTTTTGGATATGCTTGAAATTTGGCACAAATGCAAACGCTAAACAAAATGTCAAGTCTAGAAGCAGTAAGATAAAGAAGTGAACCAATGATACTCCTGTATAGCTTCTGGTCAACTTTCTTTCCTCCTTCATCTTTGTCTATCTTCAAAGAGCTTGACATTGGTATCTCAGTCTTTTTGCAATTTTCCAGTCCAAACTTTTTGACAAGATCATTAGCATATTTTTCTTGATGAATAAAAGTCCATTCCTTCAATTGTTTCACTTGAAGTCCAAGAAAGAAGGTTAGTTCACCCATCATGCTCATTTCAAATTCATCTTGCATAGACTTAGAGAATTTCTTGCACAAGCTTTCATTAGAGGATCCAAAAATAATGTCATCAACATATATTTGAACAAGCAGAAAACTTTTGTTTTCTCTTTCGATAAACAGAGTAGTGTCTACTTTACCTTTTACAAAGCCGTTTTGAATTAAAAACTTACTCAGCCTGTCGTACCAAGCTCAAGGTGCTTGCTTTAAACCATATAAAGCATTTTTCAGTCTGAATATTGAGTCTAGTTTCCTTGGGTCTTCAAACCCAAGTGGTTGTTCCACATAGACTTCCTCATGGATAAATCCATTCAGGAAAGCACTTTTGACGTCCATTTGGAATAACCTAAAATTCTTATAACAAGTAAAAACAAGTAATAATCGAATTGCTTCTAACCTTGCCACTGGTGCGTAAGTCTCGTCATAGTCTATCCCTTCTTCTTGTGTATATCCTTTGGCCACGAGTCTTGCTTTGTTTCTTACGACATTTCCTTTCTCGTTCATCTTGTTCTTGAAAACCCATTTAGTTCCAATAATAGATTTACCTTTCGGTTTAGGAGTCAATTCCTAGACATCATTAATGCTGAATTGCCTGAGTTCTTCTTGCATAGCTTCAATCCAGCTTTCATCAGATAAAGCTTCTTCTATGCTTTTGGGTGCTATTTCAGAAATAAGAGCCACAGCATTAGACTCTTCGCACCTTTTGGATCTTGTGCGAATTCCTTCATTAATGTCGCCAATAATGAGATCTTTGGGATGACTAGACTTATGCTTCCAGTTACTGGTTGATTTGTCAGATTGATGATCGCTTTCTTCATTTGAATCTTCAACAGTCATTTGAAGCTGATCTTTCAAAGTTTGAGCTGCTTCCTGAGATTTAGACTTTGTAGAGTCTGGAGTAGGTTCAGATTCTTCAAGATGAATCTGAATAGATTCGTTTTGCATAGAATCTTGGAATTTGACATTCATTGATTCCTCCACATATTGAGATTTCTTGTTGTAGACTCTGTAGGCTTTGCTTGAGGTAGAATATCCAAGAAAGATGCCTTCGTCTGATTTTTCTTCAAACTTGCCAACTCGATCATTTGCATTTTTCAATATAAAGCATTTACATCCAAACACATGAAAATATGAAACAATAGGCTTCTTTTATTTGAATAACTCATAGGGTTTTTTTTTCCAAAATTGGTCTTAGAAAAGCTCTATTAATAATATAACATGCTATAGAAACTGCTTCAGCCCAAAAATGTGAAAAGATGTTACTTTCAATTAAAAGAGTTCTAGCCATTTCTTGAAGCGACCTATTCTTTCTTTCCACAACTCCATTTTGTTCTGGAGTATATGGAGAGGAGAACAAATGCTGAAAACCAGATTCATCACAAAATTTTGTAAAATCTTGATTTTCAAATTCATCTCCATGATCTGTTCTTATACTTGAAATAACATACCCTTTTTCATTTTGAACATTTTTAGCAAATTTTTCAAAGTAAGAGAAGGTTTCAGACTTACTTGCCAGGAAATATACCCAAGTAAATCGTGAGTAGTCATCCACAATTACTAGGCAATATTTCTTACCTCCAATGCTTTGAGTCCTGGTTGGTCCAAAGAGATCCATATGCAGAAGCTGTAGTACACGATTAGTGGAAACTTGATTTATTGATTTAAAGAAATTTCTTACATGCTTTCCCAATATGCATGGTGTACATAGATCAGACTTTTGGTATGATAGATTGGGTAAACCACGAACAAACTTCTTTGCTGAAATTTTGGCTATCTGCTTCATGTTGATGTGCCCAAGCTTTCTATGCCATAAGTTCGCTTCGTCTTGTATTGAGATTAGACATTGCGATTCATCTGGTTTCACATCCAAGAGGTAGATATTTCCATGTCTTCGACCCATGAATGACTGAGTAGAATCTTTACTGGTTCCTGAACATATTCCCTCTTGAAAGTTGATTTTGAAACCGGTATCACACAGTGACCGATGCGAGCGGATGTAGTTGAGTCATTCCACTAAGGAAACATTGCTTATTGTGAGGTTTCCAATCTTTACAGTTCCAAATCCCACAATTCTTCCTTTGTTGTTTCCTCCAAATGAGACTTTTCCACCATTTACTTGCACGAGCTTTATGAAGCAATTTGAATCTCCTGTCATATGTCTTGAGCATCCACTATCCAGATACCATTTTACATTTTTCTTGATAGTGACCTGCATTTAAAAAAGAAACTTAAACTTTCTTTGGTACCTATATTTTCTTGGGTCCATTGGTGTTAGTATGATATGCGTTTTTTGCCCATACTTTCTTAACAGGTTTCCAAACCATAGGACATTCTTTTTCAAAATGATCTCGCACTATTGCACTTTGAACATCCGAGAGCATTGCGACCTACTGGTTTTACAAAGATCTTTTTAAAATGATTTTTGTAAGCATCTCTTGTGGGTCTTTGCTTAATTCTTTCATTCACTTTAGGAAAATCAATTAAATGAATGGTTTCCGCAATCATTCCCAAACCTGATTTATTGAAATAAGGTCTTTGAACAGAAAGAATTTTTTCCAGTTTCTCAGATCCTATAGAAAATCTTTTAGAAATATTTGAGATGCCATTTTTCAAGAATGCATTTTCTTTTGAAAGATTGCCTTCATTTTCTTTCAAGGTAGAAACATTTTTGTCTAAATTTTTGACCTTTTCTTTCAAAACATTTTCTTATTGTTTTAGTGCAGAATTTTCCTTTTTTAGTTTGGAAATCCTTTTAAGAGAAGTCTTAAGACTAAAACACAACTCATCAATGTATTTAGAAACTTTAATAGGGATTTTAAAGTTACTCACCTCAAATTCACTGTATGAATCTGAGTCTGTTTTGGAGTTTGAATCTGAATCCGATTGTGCCATCAAACATATGTTGGCATAATCATCATCACTTTTTTCACACTCTGTGTCACTCCATATTTCTACTTTGAGAGCCTTTCAATACTTTTCATCTTTTTCTTTCTTCTTCCTCAAAAGAGGACAGTTGAGTCTAATGTGTCCATTTTTCTTACATTCAAAGCAGACTACATCTTTGTTTGATTCATCATCCTCAACAGACTTAGTCTGTTCCTTTTGAAAACTCTGTTTCTTTGGATTGAATCTTCTTCCTTTTCTGTTCAGCTTTCTGAATCTTCTTATCATGAGAGCAAGCTCCTCATCATCCATATCGTCTTCAGAGTCTGTAACATCAGAATCATCATTGGATTTTAATGATATGGATTTCTTACCTTTAGGATCTTCGTCTTCATTGATTCGTTCCATTTCATAAGACTGAAGAGTCCCAACCAACTCATCAACAAATAGTGGCATGATTCTTTGTGTCTCTCTTATTGAGGTCTTTATGTGATTCCAATCCTTGGAGAGTCCACACGGTAGCTTGTTTACCTTCATGGGATCAGAAATTGGTTGACCTTGATTTTCAAGACCATTCACGATTTTTGTAAAATGACTAAACATGTCAGTTATAGATTCTCCTGATTTCATTTTGAAGGCTTCATATTGACCGAGGAGAATGTTGATTATGGTCTCTTTCACTCGATCGATTCCTTCACAGGTAATGTGTAATCTATCGTAGACTTCTTTCGCTGTAACATAAGAAGATATTCCGTTATATTCAGTAGGTGACAAAGCACAATATAAAGAATAAATTGCTTTTGCATCAAGAGCTTGTCTCTTGATTATTTCTTCTTGAGTCATGTCACTTGATTCAACAGCTTCTTTTCCTCTCTCTGAGACAGATGCAGTTTTAGAAATGATTCATTTTTCTACAACGTCCCATTCTAGAGGATCCTTTGATATTAGGAACACCTTCATCTTGTTTTTCCATATGTTGTACTCCTTTCTATCAAAGTAAGGCGGTTTGGTATTGCTTTGCCCTTCTACCAGCCCTGGAGCTAACATACTAGCCATGGATCTTTAACTCTAAAGTAAAACACTTCAAACAAAGTGAGTACATAAGCTCTGATACCAATTGAGATAGCTAGTATAAGCACCTAGAGGGGGTGAATAGGTGTAAAAATAATTTCTCGAGATAAGAGAGCAATACTAAGCAAACAATAGAAAGGAAGTTATCATTTGGTTAACAAAACGAATTATGATCAAAGTAAAGTAAAGTGTAGGGAAGAGAAAAATGAACACAAGGTTTATAGTGGTTCGGCTTATTCCAAGCCTACATCCACTCTTCCGCACTGACAGCCCACTAGCTGGATTTCGCTAGGAATAAAAGAGTTATTACCGCAAGCCTCTCCCTTGATTTCATAATGTAGAAACTCTACCACACTTCCTCAAGGTTTCTCAGAATATAGACTCTCTTTTGCATACACGATTTCGCTCAGTAAATGAATTGACTAAGAACAAAGAGCTTCAGACTTTGGAATTCTTCTATCGCGCACACACTCGAACAACTGGAATGTCTTCCTTTTATACTCCTTTATGCCATCATACCCGTTGGCACTTACCAAAGGAATTCCTCCAATCTACCCGTTGGACGGAATCAATTAGGAAGATCATTCGAGCTATTAAAGGAACATGTCGATAGCCCATTAATCCTGCTCACCCATACAATCAGGATCTCGGTTTCCATAAGTAGAACCTTCCAAGTATACTTCGCCAATCATCGGATCCTTAATCTCTGAAACAATCATGATCAGTCAAAAGATTCCATTATGTCATATCCAGCCAAGAGATCTTCTCTAGTTGATAAGGTCAAATCCTTAATGAAACACCCAGTTCTGGATAACCCTTCTTCGACGGTCTAGAAACTATCAATGAGAATAGACTTTGAGTCTTGAGTTTGGCAGTCCGAGGTCTTCGGACTTTGAATAGAACAGTCTACAAATCTTCGGACTAGACCGATGGAAACGTTTTGTCAGCTTCAAAATAATCCATGAAGATTTCTCCAACATAGGGAATAGAAATAGAAAAAGTATTTATGTTCCGGAGAACAACTTTTGAATAAAAAACACGTTTGGTAAACTTGTTCCGGGAATAAAAAAATGAACAGAAACACGTTTGGTAAATTTGTGTTCTTTTTTTGTTTCTTTTAATTTTTCTTTTTTTCTTCTTTTGGTCGGTCGCCACCTTGGCCATGGTCAAGACCGGCCAACAAGGGCTGGCAGCCTTGCCCACCACGGTGAGGCTCACCGGGCCACCGCTAAGCCGGCAAGCCTCGTCGGTGGCTGGGCAAGCTCGGGTTCGCCGGATCTGGGCGAGCTTGAGCTTGCCCAACCAAGGCGAGGCCGAGCCTCGCCAGGGGCCGGCGATGCTCTGGCGAGGTCACCGGCCCTCGACGGCATCGCCAGCCCTCGACGGCGGTTGCTGGCCATGGCTGAGGCCAACGACCGGTTAAAGAAAAAAGAAAAAGAAAAGAAGAAAAAAAAAAAGAAGAAAAAGAGAGGAGAGAAAAATTTGTTCTTAAAAATTGTTCCAAAAACAAGAAACACGTTTTTCTTATTTCTTGTTTATGTTCCAAATGTGTTCTTGGGAACAAAAAATAGATTTGGAACAAAAATGCAAACAAACGTGTTTCTGTTCCTTTTTTGTTCCCTATAACAAAAAAAAACAAAAATTTTGTTCATAAACAGAAGTAAAGAACATTAACAAACAGGGCCAAAAGTGCTAGAACAATTCCCAACAAATCTATGTACATGAAATATTATTGCCTCTATAGCTCAATTACCTACCTTCCCTTCTACAACAACCGACTTTCTTCGCTCCACGAAGTTACGAAATCTATGTATTCCCTTAAATAAAATGGCATCCTGGTGCAAAGAATTATTGCCGAAGTGAGTTAAAGAAATACCGTGCTAGATACGTACTAAGAAAGAAGTACATTTTTTCTCCGAGAATCCAATTGATATGCCACTGTGAATTCAGGCTCATACTAAGGCTGGTCCATCAGATAAAGAAGTTCTTTACTCATGCAAAGCGAAAAGCTTCATTCCAATTTATCAAAATTTGTGTTGTGTCCACCATCAATAGAAAAGGCAATTCTCGTGATTCCATTTGAGGTTTTTCCGACAGTCAAATTATCTACTGTAGAACCCAACCCCTGAACTTGATTGGCATGTCAACAATAACACGATGAACTCATCAGTTTGGGCAAACAACTCATTTGATGACTTATGCCAAACGACTTTGGGGAAGTCCATCGAATTGATCTTATAAGAATTAGTCATCAAGGTTGGACAACATGCACGTGCATTATGGAAATTGCTGCATGACATGCATTTTTCATTTCAAAGAGAAGCTAAACGGGTCAAAATTAATCCCGCCAAAGTGGCCTTGAATCCCCAAGGAATAGAAAATCCAGCACACCAGAAAATTATGAAAGAACTCAAACGATATTGATTCGTATGTGAACTACAACCAAAGATAATGCACCTATTTAGAGGAAGCCCTAAGCTCTTATACTAATGCAGACCTATCTAAAAACCTTTCTTCTTGTGCATAAATCTTCATACGTCCTCTACAATAGATTCCCAAAGTCATCACACCATTATGTTCTCTAACAATGACGCCAATTTTAGTTTTACCACTTTGCATATTCAAAGCACCATCGCCATTTATCATCAGGAGTTTAAGGTCTATTTGTTTTCATTCTTTTTTTTCTGTTTTTGAACAAAATTTCTGTTTTTTTTTTTTTTTTTTTTTTTGTTTCAGGGAACAAAAAAAGAATAGAAACGCATTTGTTTGCGTTTTTATTTCAAATCTATTTTTTTTGTTCCTAGGAACACATTTGGAACATAAACAAGAAACAAGAAAAACGTGTTTCTTGTTTTTGGAACAATTTTTAAGAACAAATTTTCTCTCTCCTCTCTTTTTCTTCTCTTTTTTTTTTCTTCTTTTCTTTTTCTATTTTCTTTGGCCAGTCGCCGGCCTTGGCCATGGCTGTCGACCGGCCGTCGAGGGCCGGCGACCCCATCGAGGGCCAGCAACCTCGCCAGAGCGTCACCGGCCCCTAGCGAGGCTCGCCGGCCTAGCGGTGGCCCAGCGAGGCCGAGCCTCGCCCAACCACAGCGAGGCTCGGCCTCGCCAGGGGCCGGCGAGCCTCACCATGGCTGGGCGAGGCCACCGGCCCTCGTCGGTCGGTCGCCGACCATGGCCGAGGCCAACGATCAGCCAAAAGAAGAAAAAAGAAAAAGAAAGAAAATTAAGAAAATAAAAATAAAAATATTAAAAAATTAAAAGAAACAAAAAAATAACATAAATTTACCAAACGTATTTCTATTCATTTTTATTCCCGGAACAAGTTTATCAAACGCATTTTTTTATTCAAAAATTGTTCCCCCGAAACAGAAACACTATTTTCTATTTCTATCCCCTTGAACAATTTTTAAACAAAAATGTTGCCAAGCGCGCCTTAAGTATACTTGCTTTTCCCTCCCTCCATAAAATTTAAAGCAATCTTCATGCGGCCTTCAAGTATTCCCCACTAGTAGTCAGTACGATTGCGTCAAAAATTCGAGCACATTGTCATGTTCAATCAGGCTTTTAGCCTTCAGGTTAAAATCCCCCAAATTATCATGGAGAGGATTCGGTTCTTTGGGGCACATTTTGCCTTATTACACGAAATGAAAGAGGTGCTCATATCTGACCACAAAAACAAAAGAAAAAAGAAAGAAAAAGAAATAGGTACCCGCATGAGTCGAATTGATTTCAACCGTTGAATTAGAGGGGTAGGAAGCTTGGGATCGAAAGGGCATGTTCATGCATGCTCACGTGCCGCCACTTTTGACTTTTTCGCATGGGATATGATGAAGCTACTGTAGCAAGTCTATGATTCTTGTCAATTTCCTTTTCCATAGATGAGGCTTGACCTACTCCCCCAAAGTCTGTTAGATCCGTCGGACAAATTGCATCGTATGGTCGCGTTCCCATCAAAAGATCAACCAGTGCAACTCTAAAGTTATAGACATCGCTCTTCCTATATAGATGATATGTTCAACCAAAAAAAATGTGATACTCTATTATAACGGCTTCAAGCATGGTCAAACTACGGCCGAAGAACCTTTGTGGCTTTAAAAATAGTGTTTGGTAAATTTTTTTGAAGAGTTTTAGAAAATGCAAGGGCAGGTTTGAAGGTTTTGATCATTTCCATAATGTTAATATATATAACTTTGCCATCACTAACCTTTCATAATTTGAAAATGTTCTACCCTCGCGTGATGTTGCTAGCGAAGAGCTTAGGTTGTCAACAAGGCTGGATTGCTAGCAGCCTCGCCGGAGGCTGCATGACCCTAGGTGGCCCAATCTTAGGAGAGGGCCACCAGTGCCAGATCTAGCTTGTCAGTCAACAGCTAGCCATAAAACCTTTGGTCATTTTTTGAGAGTTTTTTTTAAATAAGAAAATAGCAAAATTTCTTTCTAAAATCTGATTTTTTGAACACCATTTAAACTAAAGTTGTTTATGCATTTTTAAATAACAGTTACCAAACATTACTTGTATTTTGAAAAAACCCTTAATCTAAAGTTTTTTTACATTTTCCTAAAAACTTAAGTTTTTTTACATTTTCCTAAAAACTTTCCCAAAGGCCAAAGCAAACACACCCTATGCAATGATCAATCCAAGCAATGCACAAGGCCCATTATATAACTTGTGGCTATGTACATAAATGCCCCGTGGCCATAATTTCCAATAACTTGTGTTGTCACAATTTGTTTTCGTTGAACCTTTTGTTGCCGACTGAGTTTCTTCAAAATACCAATAAATTTTAACTTCTTTGAAATCTCATTTTTCAACCATTGGGGGTTCGCCCCAGTGGCTACTCTTCCAACTTGGAAGGGGGAGGTGAGGGGTTCAAATCTCCACCTTCTTAGGGGGGATTGGGGTGGGGACGATTTCATTTCAGGAGTGGGTTTCGACTCCCACGCCCTGTAAGAAGGCAAGACAAAGGTGGTTTGAGAGTGAGTATTAGAGTAGGATTATAGTAGAACTGACAAAAAAAAAATCATTTTTTATTTTTGAAAGACGATCGTTTATAACTCACGCACGCATATAGTTGTTAAGATGATGGTTATGTGTAACGTTTTGTTTGGAGAGAGAACTGTCTTCTTCGACATCTATCTTCTTCTTTTCATTTCAAGGGCCGTTCATATGTATGATTTTGATCACACATGTATATCCATAAGAGGCAAGTCACAACACCATAAACAGTTTATGACATCGGAAGTTGCCAAAAATAATAATAATAATAATAATAATAATAATCTTGTCCTATTTTCTTGGTGACCAGAGAGAGAATCTATAACAAGCAAATAGTTGTCACTGTTTTGGGTTAACACGCAACCGATCAACCCGAAAATACTGAAAACCCGCAAAAACACAAAGTATGCAAACACCTTAGATCCCAAAGGTAAGCCCATATCTTACATTAAACCAAATACATAAACTTACTCTTTTACTTGTCCAACCCCAAATACAAAAGATCAACAATCGACTTTCGTTCGTCTGATCTGAAGACTATCTCGTGGACTTAAATGTGGTATTGATATTATATAAATTGCATCACAGTGATCATTTCACTTGAAATTGGAATAAAGTATGATTTAATTCGAAATATATTCGTTTACGAGAGAGTATTTACATGGTGACCATGACCAATATTTAATTACTTTCTAACACAAATAAACTATGCTATCGTGGACCATCGAGTAAATCTCATCGACTATCAAAATCAAACAACCTCTCGAAATTGTAGAGCTTCCTCTACCTTCTTGGTAGCTTTTACCTGAATCCATTACGCCATTGTTGTCATCTCACAACTTCCCTTCTATTGTCACTCCATCACCCTCTCCTCCTCTGTTCAGTCCTGAATTCACGATTCTTTAACCAAACCCTCTCTGCCCTGTCTTCTCCTCCACCAGACCACCATCACCTTATGGCTTAGCCCTCATCCATCTTCTGCATGTAACCCGATCATGGTCTGTCGGTGCCCTCGCCTGCTGATGCTTGTTTTCCTCTTTGTTTCGACTCACTAGATAAGGGATTGGCTGGAGTAGGTTGCCCTCTGTTCTTCTTCTGGGGTCGCTGGTCTTCGCGGGAGCTTTCCCTTGTTTTGTGGTGCTGATGCCTTGAGAATGGAACAAACTGACAACGAAGATGAGGCTCGCCTTGCTGCCCTGTGTAATCGACTGGGCCGGCTCTGGTCAGAGCAACAATTAGAAGTTTGGGATGAAGCGGCCCCAAGAGAAAAAATAGAGGAATGTCGTTTGATTTTGGTGGGTAAGATTCTAACTAATCCTTCCATTAATTTTCAAGTGTTTCAGAACACCATGAAGCGCGCTTGGCGCACTGATGAAGTGGATATTTCCCAAGGTGAAGCGGGTCTGTATATAGTGAGATTTAAATCAGAAGAGGAAAAACAGAGGAAAAACAGAGGATGTTAGAGAACAGACCTTGACTTTTTTCAAATCATCTAGTCATTTTGAAGCCTTGGACACCGAATACACCTCTGCACTACACTGCTATGATTTTAATACTTGTGCTTTTTGGGTTCAAGTATTTGGCCTTCTCTTAGAGCGATGTACTGAAAATATGATTAGTAAAGCGGTACGACATATGGGTAGGGTGCTAGATGTTAAACTAGAGCATAAGGATGGTACATCTCTCAGAGCCAGAAGAGCATGTGTTGAGATTAATCTGCAATAGCCGCTCAAAACTGGGCAACTACTCAGACTGGAAGGGAAGACTATTTGGCTAGATTTCGATATGAAAGGCTGTCCCACTTCTATTATTCTTGTGGTAAATTAGGTCATTACGCAATGTATTGTAAAGAATTCCCTTTCGATTCAGGTAAAATGGAGGGAAAGGACACAATATTTTATGGGCAATGGCTCCGTGCAGAGGTTTGGGAACATAGTCCCTTTTGGTGTACCTTTTATGGGCTTTTCCAACTTCGTGAGGAATCTGATGAGAGTGTTCCCGAGACTCCTCAATCACCCTCTATTTTGATTCTTGCTCTAGCTCCCACTATATTGTTTTCTGCAGAACAGCCAAGGCAGAGCAAAGACAAAGGAATTCTAGAGTTGCCTATTGACAACCAACTCGTCACGGCTGCAAAACCGATCAACTGGCAACCTCTAGTCATGGAACAACCGAGCACAGTAACTGAAACTGACAAGACCCCTGCACATCAGCAGCAAGTGACAATTACAGAAGTGGCAGCAGGATCCTTCAAACCAAAGAAGATAAAAAATTCACACTTCAATCCCAAACTAGGACTAATCAAGAAAGCAAAGAGGTATAATTTGTATAAATTATGAACTCAGATACAAGAGGAGTTCGATGAATCTCATCTCCAAGAAAATCCCATTATAGCAGCGGCGGGTCTCGAAAATTGGGCGTCGGTGGCTAGCCCTAAATAGCCACCATGTCACAAATGAAGTTTGTAATTTGGAACTGTCAGGGTTTGGGCAATCCCCTGACAGTTCAAGCGCTAAGGGCCTTAGTAACCCAAGAAAAGCGCGACATTCTTTTTTAATGGAGACCAAAAACCAAGATGTGAAGCTTTTACACCTTCAAAAGATATTGAGATACACTAACAGCATTATAGAAACTTCTATCGGCTTGGCAGGTGGTTTAGCAGTCTTGTGGAATGACAGAATTTATTTGACAATGGAGCATCAATCTTCGGTTTTTTTTTACTTGATATGCACGGAACTCGACTACAGTTTAACAATGCGTCTCACTTGTGTACATGCACCAATAGCCTATAATCTCAGACAAGAGCTACGGGTTGAAATTAGGTAGATCCGCAACTACAATACTTTACCTTGGCTGTGTGTAGGTGATTTTAATGAAATCTTGTACCATTGGGAGAAAGTTGGTAGGTGACCAGCAAAACCATACCGTATGCACTCCTTTCGTGAACTTTTAAATGATTGTTCCTTGATGGACATGGACAGTAAAGGTTGTGCCTTCACATGGATAAATAATCGAGATGGTGAGGACATTGTTAAGGAAAGATTAGATAGAATGATGTGTTCTATGGACTGGCGACTGAGCTTTCCTACTGCGGAATTTTTTGCGCTACCTGCTATTGGATCTAACCACAACCCGCTCCTGTTATCAACCGAAGCATGCGATTCAAAAGACATAAGATCTTTACTTTTGAAGCGTACTGGTTACAGGATCAGGAATGTCACTCTATAATTGTTGATTCATGGGCTTCTTTTTAGACTAGAGCTCACACTTTACCTTGGAAGTTAAATGTTGTCTCTACTGGCCTTGCAAGTTGGAGTCGCTCAAAATTTACCAACGCTCAACATTAGATCTTTTCTATCAAGCAGTAGCTCCAGAATCTGACCACTCAGCCCAATGGACAGTATGATAAGGCACTGGTGACTAGCCTAAAAGAGAGAATTCACAAGTTATGGCAATAGGAGGAGCATTATTGGGCGATGCGATCAAGGGTCAATTGGCTCAGATGGGGAGACAAGAATACAAAGTTTTTCCATGTCACCACAATTCAAAGAAGACAACGTAATAGGATAAGCATGCTGCAAGATGATCAACAACATTGGGTATGCGATCTGACCCATCGGAAGGAGATGACATTGTGATTTTTTAAATATCTATACACATCAGCGGGACATCGTGACTACGGGCCTGTTCTAGCACAATGCACACCTATGGTGACAGAGGAAATGAATATCAACCTTGCTGTAGCGGTCACTAGAGAGGAAGTTTGGGTTGCTACTTTTCAATTAGGAGAAGCTAAAGCTCCGGGTCCTAATGGTTTGAATGGTCAGTTTTACCAATCTCATTTGGATATCTTACAGGACGACATCTTCTCTTTAGTGTAGGAATTTTTTAGTTCTGGAGTGATGCGACCTAAGTTCAATAGGACCTTTATATCACTGATCCCTAAAATTTCACACCCAGAACACCTTGACCAATACAGACCAATCAGTCTTTTCAATTTCATTTACAAAATTATATCGAAGGTCCTAGCAAACCGACTTAAGCCCTGGTTACCAGAACTAATAGCAACGGAATAGAGTGCTTTTGTCAGTGGACGTCAAATTCAAGATAACATTCTCGTGGTCCAAGAAGTACTCCATCAACTCAGGATAAGGAAAAGGAAAAAGATATTCCAAGTAGTCCTGAAGCTAGATATGCAAAAAGCCTACGATAGAGTGGAATGAAACTTTCTAAGAGATTACCTCCTGCAACTTGGTTTTAATTCACAATGGGTACACTGGGTGATGCAATGCACAACTACAATCTCCTTGAATGTCAAGTTTAACGAAGATCCTTTACCCTATCTCCAACCGACTAGGCGTCTCTAACAGGGAGACCCACTATCTCCTTATCTATTCATCCCGATGGCAAACATTCTCTCTACTTTAATAAGCCAAGCAGTGGATATGGGAAATCTTCAAGGCATTCGATTAAATCAGTGGTGTCCTACCTTATCTCACTTTTTTTTTCACAGATGATGCCATATTCTTCTTAGAAGGTAAACTCCTTCAATGCCAGAACTTAGCCAATATATTAAATCAATATTGCGTAGCGACAGGACAAGCTATTAATCAAAATAAATATGGTATATTCTTTAGCAAGAACTGCCCTAACAGTCTTCAGGTGAATTTAGCTAGAGAATTTAGAGTCTGTGTTAGAAAAGTCTAGCAAGTATCTCAACATACCTTCTGATTGGGGGAAATCCAAACGAGAGATGTTTGCTTAGATCCTAGGTCATGTACACTCCAAGCTGGAAGGATGGAAAGAACATCTTATATATATAAAAAAAAAAAAAAAAAAAAAAAAAAAGTAAGGAAGTTTTAATTAAAATAGTTGTACAAGCACTCCTGCAATATGCCATGTCTACTTTTAAAATTCCTGTGACTATTTGCAGATCAATAGAACATAAAATTGCCAGATTCTAGTGGCAATCTAATGGCAGCAAACTTGAAATTCATTGGAGAAATTAGGAATCTCTAAAGACTCGGAAAGATGATGGGGGTCTGGGTTTTTGTGATCTTATAGCTTTTAATAAGGCTTTACTAGGTAAGCAGGCCTGGCGGCTTCTCTAGGATCCTTCCTTTTTGTGGAGCAGACTTTTCAAGGGTTTGTACTTTCACTCTCAAGATTTCAAGCACACTGTAAAAGGAGCAAGGCCTTTTTGGGGATGGCAGAGTTTATTAGTAGGCCGGGACTCTATCGAAGATAAGCTCCAGTGGTCCGTTGGTGATGGGCAACAAATCAAAGTCCGTGAGGACAGATGGCTAGCTATGGGCGCTATTGGGGGGCCTGCACCTAGAGGCGAACTAGAGAAAGTTGCTGCCTTTATTGTCTCGAACCTAAATGACTGGAATGTTCCTCTTCTTTGCCAAAGTTTTGACAATCGAACTATGCTAGAAATCCTTTCTATCCCAATACAACCTTAATGCACTGCTGATAGACTAATCTGGAGGGGAAAGTTGAATGGCATGTTTACGGTTAAAAGTTGCTACCACTCCATCCGAACTCAACACAACAAAGACAAACATACCCAAGCTTCTTCATCTTTCCAAATCCCTCATAAACTGTGGACCAGGATTTGGTCTATGAAGACTACCCCCAAGTTACGTACCTTTATATGGTTGTATGCAACAATGCGTTGGCTACAAAAGAAAATCTCTACAACAAGCATATTCTATCGAACTCGGAATGCTGCTTATGCGAAAATAAGGTCCCGAAATCTACAGAACATCTCTTTCTGTTAAGTCCTTGGACTCAGGCTATTTGGTCTCATACGCTAGTACACACAACGATCCATTTTTGAGGAGTGCACAGATTAAAAGCTTGGTTGGCAGATCTAATCAAGAGCAAGGACAACTCACCTAAGCCGGAAGACCATCGCTTCCTTAATGTGGTAGATCTGGAAGGCCCGCAACAACTTCGTCTTCCGCTAGCAGAGGCCAAACTCAAAGCAGGTGATACAGGTGGCCCTCACAAACGCTAGATCCGGTAGGAGCAGAAATGGAAAGAAGCCGAAACAGGGTATGCCACAAACAAAAGCAAACTAGATCTGGCACCTACCCGATTCAGGAGTAATAAAGATTAACATTAATGGGTCTTACCCATCAGCCTCCAATGAAGGCTCAGTGGCGTGCGTGTGCTAGGATTCCTCCGGCCTTCTCATCGACGGGTTCACAAGCACTGTTATGGCCTCCTTAGCTCTGCAAACAAAGGTGCTCGCCCTTAATCTCTCTCTCAAATTTCTGCAGCAGACAAGGACCTCCACGGACAACATCGTGTTGGCGTCTGACTACTTGATTCTGGTGGACGCCCTACTCAACCCTACCTTGATTCCTTGGGAGAACAGAGTCTTGTTTACTGAGTGCATGGCGATTTTGCAGCGTTTCCCTAATATGCAGATTTGACACTGCAGAAGAGAAGTGAACACAGTCGCTGATTGGGCCGCCAAATCCCATGGGGCCTCCTTACTTTCATCGAATTGGGCTATTTCCCCTCCCCTTTATCTTCGTGATCTCCTTTGTTTGGACATTATGTCGAACGGTTGCTGTTCTTTACGCTCTTAATATATATTCTGTTTTTAGACCCAAAAAAAAAAAAAAAACTCATCGACTGGAGTGGGTCCATGCCCACTTCGATAGGTTTAAATATGTCATATATATATTTTAAATCTCCATTTGTTTGGTGGAAATTTTCCAAAACTATTTCTATCATTCAAAATAATTAGTCAACAAAAAATATCTTTATTTTCGACAATAATTTATGTCACGGTATTTTCGTAGATGATGAAAATATTTTTTGATTTATTTTCGGCAATAATTTATGTCACAGTATTTTCGTAGATGATGAAAATATTTTTTGATTCATTTGATTGTTTATGAAACAAATGCATCCTAAATCAAGGCTCAGATGAAACTTATATGGTACACCCAGGAGATTACAAAAACGAGATCAGACATTGCTTGGTATATACTTTATCATATCAAATTAAGGAGGAATTTTTCATAACCCTCGTACCACTCCTCTGTTTCTCTCTCAGGACACTACTCTCTTATTTCTTTCTTCTTCCTTAACATCATTTCTCGTTCAGTCGTCTCCCTTTCTGAAAGGTCTTCTTCACGTTTCCTAAGAAGTCGAAATAGTCGGTGTAGAAAACGTACCTCAATCACATCGCGGAAAATACTGAAACTTGTGACTTGTGGTCATCGATGTTTATTGTCTATTAGTAAATTGCAGATCGCATTGCGGCTAATCTACTGCTGCTCAATCCGCAGCTTAATCCATACAAACTTATAAAATATGATTCACTTGTGACAATCCATCGTTCCCTTCTTGTCCCCTAATCAGCTAGTTGATTCTATAGTAATTATTTCCTGTGGGTGGAATGATTTGGACAATCAATTATTTTTCCATATTGCACATACTTATTATTGATTGTGTCAGGAATTTACGTCAGAGAAGGTTATGTGATTAACTTCACAAGAATGTGGGTCGATAAGATGTGTCCTGATTGCTTCCAGCGAGAAGGAGAGAAACTCCGTTGCCTCCACTCCTATGCATACGGGCTGCCACTACTGAGGTTCATGTTGATAAGATGGGGCACTTGCATGATCTTACCTGATACCAAATCGCCCCAGGAAGTCATGAGCAAAGCTCGTGAGCTTCACAAGGGCGATGGTTTTGGGGAGTACGATCTCTTCAATAATAACTGTGAGCATTTTGCCTTGTTTTGCCGGACCAACGTTTAGGCAAGCACACAGACGGCATTATTCACTGCTTGTGAGCGGAGGATCAAGGAACTTGGAGAATGGACCATTAAGTTTCTGCAGATGAAATAAGTTTTAAGTGACCCAGATATTTCTAACAATCTCGCCTTCCCTATGTATATGTATATAACAGAGAAATGTTGATAAGATCATCATACAAATACAAGGCCGAAACTCAAGGAAAAAACAAAACTGACACAAAAATTCTGGATATGATTACGCTAATGGTGAAGCCCTCAAGCATAAGCGCACAAGCAAGAGAAAGGAGTAAAGTGATTGGGGAATTTCAGACATATAATTACAAATAGAAAATATTTTGCGAGGTAGGTTGAGAAAAGAGACAACGATCCTTAACCAAAATATTCAGAGGTTACTATCATTGTTAAGAGAAAATATGTATTAGATAGTCACACAAATGAAAATTAGTATGGCGAACATTATATTCTCCGTAATTTTACTAGTTAAATTATTTTCATTTTGTCTCAACCTAATTGCTCTATTGATGTGTGTGACTCAACCAGATTGATAGGTCACATTAAAATAGATGTTCCAGCCTATTTTTATTTCCTGAAAAAAAATCACCTAAAAAATTTAGTCTCTGTGGACTTTATAAACTGAATGTTTCAGATGTAATTGGATATACTAAATTAAATACGTGTAGACTTTATAAACTAAACGATTCGGATGTATTTGGATGCAAGAAAATCGATTCTTCGCTTGTTGCAAAACATTGGTGAATTACAATGGCCAACAGGTCGTGCCGGCTCAGGTATGGCACAATTGGGTTCGTATCCAGGTGAGCCCATTACAATGATTGGGTCTAGGGCATTGGTTCAGGTGAACAAATGGGTCCAATGATTGGGCCTAGGGCCACATGAGTGGTTGGGGCCTTGGGGCCGAGGCCTTTCCGCCAATTTAAACGGCAATCAGAAAATTTAAATTAGACTTCCCTTTCCCTCATTTTCACCTTCGTCCCTCTCCATAGAATTTCCAATTTCGAACAATTCCCACTTTATATATATGATTCTCTCACTAATTATGATATAGTCCAGTTAATTTGATTTAATGACCAACTGAGAAGAGGAGGCATATGGGAACTCTTAGAGTTTTTTTTTTTTTTGAGAGTAAAGACCCTCTTGTAGTGTGTAAACAAGGTCACAAAAATTTTCATTATGAACCACAGATCAGGATTGAACACTGGTTGCTGCACAAACGGCGTCCTTGCTATCAAGAGGGGGATGTCTGCATCCAAAAAAAGGGAGGTGCGTGTAGCCCCTGGCAACCAAACCAAGTATAGAATTGTTTCAAATTTCACTTGCTTATATTATTAGTAAACACAGGTGTTTTATATACATCGTGTATTCTCGTTTTGTTTTTAATATTTAATATTTTATTGTGCGTTGATTTTGTGTGATTCTTGTTAAGAAATCATGATGAATTAAGCATGACTGAAAGTTATATTCCTATGAATTTCTATTAATCTTTAATTGTTGACCCAACAAGGAATGCTTTGGGAAGGACCGTATGTTGACTGGCTGGCCTTTACTCCTCGTTCAAAATCTATTTCACCCAAATGTTGCAAGAAACACTACAAATGTATTCAAGTGAACTGTCATCCTTCGATCTTTTCTATGGATTAGAGACCCTAGAATATCCGTATTCCAAATATCATTGCCCAGCATAGATATCTCAAACAAATGACATTGGCTTTTTACATAATAAAATACTAACTTTTGGTTATTGTGAATAAGTGATAGATTTAGCTAATGAGAGCAGAGTTTGGTGAATAGTTGGAGTCATCAATAAAAAGAATAGTTGACAAAATAATGAGTAGATTAAAGCTCTTTTAAATTAAATGTCGACAACTTGAAAAGCATTGACAACTAAGGAAATTATTGATAGCAAGTCAATTATCTGGGATGAACTCATAACGGCATTAGCTTGTATATGCCTAGTCGCAATATATTTGGATATTTGAGTTTCTTGTAGATAAATGTTATTATAACTTCTTGTAACTGCAAATAGTATGAGGAAGATATTTAGTAATCACTGAAGATAAGAATTCCTAGCGAAATGAATATATGAAAACAAGCTCCAGAAATGTTAAGGCATGGCTAAAATTGTTGAAGAATTGCTTATGGGGGAGTTATATGGTGAAAACTATAAATATTAGTGTTTGTGTACCATAGAAAACCCCACACGATGCACAAAAACTGGTTATCATTCTGTCATCTTTCAATTTCTGCACTCTAGTTATGGCTATAATTTCCAGATATTTTGCTGTTAATTAGATTTTATGTCTTTAGGTTTTGTTGTTGACTAAATTCTAGCAAAGTTTGTGAACTTTCAGTTTTGTTTAGAGTGAAATTCTATGTTTCCTTGTGTTCGTATGATACCTCTTATCTGGAGTCACCGCAGGTCCGTCTCAACCTATAAAAAGCGGAAGAATGACTTCTAGTAAAATGTATTTTGTTGCGGACGCAAATTCCGGCGAAACAAATTGACTGTCAAAAGGCAACGACCGGGCTACGATGACCACATGACGGAGCCCGATCAGACCACGACCGAATATATTTGAACCATCCACCCATTGCATATGACTCGGCCTGGGTCCATCAGGAGGTCAACTTTGGACTGCCGGAGAACCGTGACGTTTGATGGAAAAAAAAAAATTCATGCATGCTCACGTGCCGCAACCTCTGACTTTTTTGCACGGGACAGAATCAAACTGGTGTAGTTTTATTCCTATTCCATCATTATTATCCTGGAGAGATTTATAGTACAAATAGCGACATCACAAAAAGCCTACTCTTGTATTACCCATATGTTGATTAGAAGCTACCCCACGTGCGAAATTGAATGCATATTGAGCCAGATCAAGGCGAAATTGGAATGTATTGGATGGAAGGATGAATAAAAGAAAGAATTTGGACGTAATAAGGGCTTGAAGCAGTGTCACATGACATAACTGCTAGTATTTTTCTTCAGTTCCAAACAGAAGTGCATAAACCGCCTTTTGTTGACCCGCACTGGTATGGTAATTGCAGTCAAATTTACTTAGGTCCAAAGTTGCATTCTTCATGGGGTTTGATGAATTAATATGGATGTAAATATGTACCAACCGATTTGCTATTACTACGTACAAGGTGCGAAATCGAATGCGTATTGAGCAAGATTGAGGAGAAATTGGAATGCATTGGATGGAAGGATGATTAGAAGAAAGAAATTGGAATGTATCGGATGAAAAGTGCTCCTATCATGTCTATCGGAAAAATCACTTGCTCGCTAGCAGCAAGCTCAAGCCCATATTGGAAATTGATTTGGCTACTTTTGGCCATTATTTGAAATAATATCACTCTAGGCTATTTTTTGATAAATTGACCTCACTTCAAATCCTTATTTGAAATTTTCCCTAAATATACTCATGAGGAGATTTCTAGATAAATAGTGACCTAGCAGAAAGCCTATTCCTTTTTTGGTACCTGTCAAATGAACCAACCATGTCGAAAGCAAATTGAGCAAGATGGAAAAGAAATTGGAGTATGCAAAACAAATGGTTTGGAATGACTTACACCCGAAGATTCGAAACTCAGCAACCATATTCATGCGTATACGACGAGTGCATTGCATAGTCACCATCACCGTAGCGTGTATTCCAGTCCATTCGATTATTTTTCAAGCTCTATCTATGACATTTGGCGATCTTTTATCGGACCGGCGTTCGCTCAAGTATGTGAACGCCGATGTTTAGGGATCGCAACTGTAGAATCAAGGATGACAAAGAATGGATTATCTGAGGAAATTGTTACCGGTTGCGTATTATGTGACGTGACTAAGAGTGATATATCCTCACTGCCTGCATTCCTATATGTACGCACCATCTTTATTTGACTTGATTAAGCGGTTGACACCGTTATCATTGCTAGCGATGCAAAAATGATGTGGATACTAAGGCATTGTAAGTGTATATTAAAATAATTAAATATTAAACCATGCTTTCATGAAATAGCTTAAATTTTCAGAATAGCTGACTGTGATCCCACAAAACCTTACATGGTATTAAAACTAGAGATCATAAGTTTGAATCTTTCTAGACCCCATTTGCCTCCCTGATTAAATTTCCACGCTTAATATTAGGTAAAAAGACTAGCCTAAGCATGAGAAGAAGTGTTGTAAAAATTAAATATTAAATCACGCTTTTATCTAACAACATAAGTTTTTAAAACAATTGATGGTGGTTTTATAAAATCTTACATGGTATCACAACCTGGTTGTGCCTACAAGTTTGGACCCAAAAAAAAGTCATACAGGACAATTACGAATTGTTGTGCCTTCGACCTAGACTCGATGTACGAAGGGGAGATCTTTGAGATTGTCCTATATCGGTTTAAAATGGGCTGGTGGTCGGTTTATAAGTGTGAGAGAAAACCCCACCATTTGAGCTAACTTTTGGGATAGGAAAGCCTAAGACCATCCAACATTGGTATCCATATTTTCATCTAACAATTTAAGCTTTCAGAACAATTGATTGTGACTAATCTCTCATGGTATCAGAACTGAAGGTTCTGAGTTCAAATTTTTTTCAAGCCCCATTTGTCTTCCCAATTAAATTTCCACACAAGTACTAAGGAAAAAACCAGATTAAGCGTAAGAGGGAGTGTTAGAATAATTAAATATTAAACCACACCTTCATCAAACAGTTTAAGATTTTAAAATAGTTGGCTATGGTCCAATCGAATCTCACATGATATTAGAGTTGAAGGTCCTGAATTTGAATCTTTTCAGGCTCTATTTGTCTCCTCAATTAAAATTCCACACTTAGTTTTAAACAAAAAGACCAAACTAAGCTTAAGGAGGAATGTTGGAAAAATCAAATATTAAACTATATATTCATCTAACAACTTAAGTTTTTAGAATGGTAGGCAATGATCCCACAAAACTTTACAGCATACAATATGGAATTTTCCATCGAAGAATCTTTGGATATTTTTGACACCATCACAAGTGCCTGATATTTTGTTATTATCAATATGCAATGAAGTAGACTCAACAACCTCATATGAAACCGTCAAAATTAACGAAGAAAAAGCGAAAAGAGTGGAGAATATACTATTCAGGCATATTTGATCATCCGTAAAGGAAGCCAATTTAATGGATTGAAGATTGGTCAATATTAAATGCAGTTGATGACTTGGATGAAAGTATTAGCACATGCCAGCTAGTGGCGAATGATGGCTGATTATTTTACCAAAGTCGTTGATAGTGTATTAACTAAGGAGCTAATGATCAATTTAGAAGATTGCATCTAAGGCTCAAGCATGTGTAAATCCATTAAGGAGATTGTCAAGAATAGTTAGGTGAAAATGGAGAATGAGATTGCTTTTTTGAAGGGAATTGACAACATGGGAAAAGATCAACTCCTTGGAGGTAAGGCTACTATTTTGAAGGAAATTGACAACGTGGGAAATAAATAACTTCTTAAAGATAAGGCTACTATTTTAAAAGGAGTTGACAACTTGGGAATATGGGACCATTATTTTTGGAAGTGTCAAAATACAGTTCAAACACAAAAAAACTACTCCTAGATGGTTAGAATAGAAAGTCTATAAACATCAAGTTCTATCAATTGGAAGAGGCCCCCCTCGACAATCAAAATGTAATATTTTATTATCTTTTCTTTTAACACTTTATTTTTCCTTAATAGTTTTCCGATTTGTGTCATCAATTAAATTTCCACACATATCTTTATCCCAATATTTCGTCATCAATTCAATTTCGACGTGCATCTTTATCATGAATGTTGCGCTGTCGATTAAATTTCGACTTCACATCTTTGCATGCTCTCGAGCTTTATCATCAATTAAATTTTGATATAGTTCATACATGTGTATTGTTGTGGAAATGGTTGTATTTTCAAGCCTTGTTGTTGATTGAATTTCAGCACTGTTTATATGTACAATTTGGTTCAAAGTTTGAAATAAAAGTTTGCAATTATTTCTTGTCCGCTTGGATATTTCCTGTCTAGAGTCGCCACAAAACCCGTCTTCTCTCACCAAAAGTAGAAGAACAACTTTAGGAAAAGACGTTTCGTTGTTGAGTAGATTTTGGTGAAATAAATGGCACACGTGGTGGGACCATTATGGTTGATTTGAGGAGATATGATCGTGAGAACAAGAAATCAACTTGATTATGATAGCGCTAGCGATGACAACTCTTCATCACAACCTAGTAATAATAAGGTAGGAAAGTCATCGATTGCATTATCAATGGCGGATTGAGAACAAGTTGGAGATGTTGGTATCAAGACAACTCACCAATGAGCAGAGAAGACAATTAGTGCCAAGCCCTACAATGTTGGCTGTCATGCGATGGTTATTGAAGGAGAATAAGAATGAATTGATTAACTGCATGATAAAATATCTCATTGATGTGATCAAGCCAATTACCACCGATACCTCCCATGAAGTGATGAATGGGCCTAGAACATCAAGTCTTTCAATTCAAGTGCAAGCAAGTCCTAATAATCCTGCATTTTTTTTTTTAAAGAGGTTGTGCCTATCATTAAAGGCATTTCGCTTAATCTCATTCAAGTTAACTTTGGTGGTATCGGTTATGGCAATGACAAGGGGGCATGTGATGACTCTTGGGTTTCCTAATTTAAAATAATCGAATGATTAATGAATCATTCGATTATTTTAAAAGGAGGCATATGTTGACACCCAAAAATGCCCGATATTTAGTTATTATCGATGTGCGATGATCGTTTGGAAACAATAAAAGTGAACTTGACAACCTCATATGCAACCATCAATATTAACAATAAAAAAAGGGAAAAGAGTGGAAAATATACTATCCAGGCATGGATTGGTTGATATTATAAGTAGTTGATGACTTGGATGAAAGTGTTAGCACATGTCAACTAGTGGTGAATGATGGCAAATTATTTTACCAAAGTTCTCAATAGTGTGTTAACTAAGGAGTAGATGATCGATTCAGAAGATTACATCTGAGGCTTAGGCACATGTAAATTCATTAAGGAGATTGAGTAAAATAATTATGTGAAGATGGAGAATGAGGTTGCTTTTTTGAAGGGAATTGACAACGTGGGAAAAGAACAACTCTTTAAAGATAAGACCGCTATTTTGAAGGAAATTAACAACATGGGAAATAAATAAATCCTTGGAGATAAAGCTACTATTTTGAAGGGAGTTGACAACATGGGAATATGAGACCATTATTTTCGGAATTGTCAAACTACAATTCAACCACGAAGAAACTGCTCCCAAGCGGTTATGATAGAAGATCTATAAATACCAAGTTCTATCAATTGGAAGAGGCCCCCTTGACTATCAAAATGTAAAACTTTTATTATCTTTACTTTTTTGCACTTTATTTTTCCTTAGTTATAATTTTCCAATTCATGTTGTCAGTTAAATTTCGACACATATCTTTGTCCCGATGTTTTGTTATCGATTCAATACTGGCGTACATCTCTATCATGGGTGTCGCACCGTCGATTAAATTTTGGCACCATATCTTTGCACATTCTTGAGCTTTGTCGTCAATTAAATTCGAACATAGTTCATACATGTGTATTACCGTGAAAATGGCTATATTTTCAAGCTTTGTTGTTGATTGAATTTCACCACAATTTGTATGTACAATTTGGTTTGAAATTTGAAATAAAGATTTGCAATTATTTCTTGTCCGCCTAGATATTTTTTATTTGGAGTTGCCATATAACCCGTCTCTTCTCATCAAAAGCTAAATAATAACTTTCGGAAAAGATATTTCGCTATGGAGTAGATTCCAGTGAAATAGATATGAAGTCACTACTTTTCTTTTGGATGATTTCGAGATAAAAGTATGAAAGGAAAATCAAAAGAGGAGAGGACTTTTAAAAGGGTTCTCATAAATAAAACCTAAACTTGCACGTCAATCTACTGAAGGGTGAAATTAATTGGTTTTTCACTTTCAACCCCCCCCCCACCTTCCCAAAACAAGTCAAAAATAGCAAAGAACAAGTTGTTTGGTTTATCTCAAAACATTGGAATACCACCCAACAAAACTATTCAACAATCAAAAAAGAAATACTTGCTATAGTTTTGTCTATATCAAAATTCCAAGGAGATTTATTAAACCAAAAATTTCTCTTGCAAATTGATTGCAAATCAGCCAAAGACATTTTACAAAAAGACATATTAAACACTATATCAAAATAGATTTTTGCCAGATGGCAAGCCATACTTTCAGTATTTGATTTTGATATTGAATTTATAAATGGTTCTTCAAATTCATTATCCTATTTTCTCACAAGAGAATTTTTACAGGGGATACCATTATACCAAGACCCAAAAAAGAAAAAGACAAAGGTAAAGCCATTGCTGAAACTTCCAATACACCACCAAAGCCAAAAGGCTTGACACCAATCGAGTCATGGCTTCAAATAGTAGAAAATCAATCATTCCTACAATACATCCAATACCAAATACCTCTTAACATCCAATATCAAATACCCCTCCAAAAGAAGAATCCATACCAGCTCTAGCTCAACTAGCTGCCATACTACCTAATGAAACACTAGAAATCATATCTTAATTTTGGGCAAGATTTGGAAGTTTTATAGAAATATCTTGTCAGAGCAAGGCCTTCTTTGATACAATTAAGATCTGCCCCTATATCAAAGAGTGTTATTGTTTCAATAATGAATTCATTGTTGATTTTTATCATTATATTTATTATCCAATTCCCAGAGGTTATTTCTGTTAATAACATAAGGAAGCCTGGGTCAGAAGTATTGGAAATATTAGTGATTTCATTTTGATCTTCTAATTTTGATTTTCCTTTTATGACAAGAGATTTTATATAAGAGACTTCTTATTTCATTTCTAATTGTGTCGCTTTCAAGGCCTGTATTTCTAATTTTTGTTGCTTTATTTCATTTTGGAGATCATTAATATATATATTGGCCTAGAATGGGGTTTTTTTTTTTTTTTTCTATTTAGAATGTCTTTTAGATTTTAGGACTTATTGGGTTTAGTATTACTATTCATTGAAGACTGTAGTCTATCTAAGTATTCTTTTTGGGCTTCTAGGTCGATTATTTTATCAGCGGTGCTGAGGAGGAATTCTTATTCTTTTGTTAACATGTTTATTTCAAGGATAGGTTTTTTTGGAGAGGCGTCTTTATATTCTGATTCCAAAGAGGTTTATATTTCATTTATTTGAAGACCTTCTTCTCAAGAAGTTCATCAGAAGAAATATCATTAGTTTCTATAAAGATGTTGTTTAACTGATATAAAGTATTATCGTCTAGAGATGGTTCATTCGATCTTTTATTAATTCCATCTTCCTCTTATGAAATTGGACTTCACGTAATAGTTCGACTATATGAATTATCTGTTAATGATACTAACCATGAAACAGCAAGTGGGTGTAAAACCTACTAGCTTAGAATATCTAGATAGATGTCCCAAATGTGAACTGGTTTGCACTCGATGGTGTGTGAAGAATCAAATTTGTGTTCTGCACCTCTGCCCGTGTTCCTCACCCACTAAACCAATCCCATAAAGGCATATATTTGGCAACCGGAGTTCCCTAACTTATATATCTAGATTACGTGCTCTAATCTTCGGTCAAAATGGTCAACACTAGCTAGTTTGCTTTCCCAAAAAAATTTCGAAGCAGCCAAATCTCGAAAGGGTTTTTTCTTTCTCTATATTTATGTCCAATCATATCTCTGAATGATAGGTTACGAGAAGGATATTACTCACATGCAAACATATATATATATATATATATATATATATATGTATGTATGAGTGAAATTAATATTTGCCATCCACCGATAAGACTGGTTGCAGAAGGGATAGAGGAAAATATGTTGTATCTTGAAATGGCGCATCATTTTTATCTTCACTGCTTCTGTCTATTTCGTCAAGGCCTGGTCCGCGCTTTAGTCTTACTTCTAATCCTTAGGTCTTCGCTAGATTTTGCTCACTTCAATAAAGAAAGCTTTGCCTTTGCGTCCCACCCTCACGTGCAAGCCCAATGCATAAATGTTCCTCCTCGATTGTCTCGTTTCCTTTCCATGCTATCGTGCAGTAAAGAAGGTCCAAAATTCACCAAATTGTCGAATAGGAAAAAGCCACTCTCATGGTGTTAAAAAAATTACAAAAATTGATCAAAAAGCAAACTTTAGGTTAAAATTTAATGATGAGCATTTACTTTTTACTTTCTAGAACTTTAAACTTTGTGCAGATTGAAATTTTTTATCCTCATAATATTACGTGTACTTGAGGCTGCAAGATTCCAATCGTTGGATTAGATAGGCACCACATTGATTCTAGAAACATGATCGTTTTTTCAATTTGGGTCTATGATCTTTTAACGGCAATAGGCTTTACTCTCTAGTTTTTTTCATCTTTGTATGGATCTGGTCCTTTGCTCGCAAGGTTTGACCTTTGTTGTCGAAAAGCTCATGGATGCTCCCGTGCCCCAACTTCTGAATTTTTTTTTCATGGGATACTCAAAAAGTTGGCACATAGATAAAATAGTGCACTTTTTATTTCTAGAGTTTCTAGTATAACTAGCAACCTATTTGTAAGCCTATTCTATCTGAGGCAACTGTTAAAATTACCATTTATTTGGGAAGAATTTTGTCCCAAGATCCACTGAAGGCTCTTGCTATCTCAACATAACGCATTTTTAAAGAGTCAAGACATACACAAATCTCATTTCGTTTTCCCATTATCGCTTTTTATATTGTTTTATTTAATGACCTAACTATTTATCCCAACTCAAACACTCTTAGCCGTGAGTCCTCTTGCATGGGTCTAGTCCCAATCACTCGCTCTGGACTTGCATGGGATGCTGGTGGCTCTTGAAGCCCCATTTTCCCGCGCGTAATTGCCAACACTTTGTGGTGTTGTTCTATTAAACCCTAAACATTATCATCTCTAAGAAAGCAGTCAGAAAAATCTTATTCTGATCTACTTAACATATTACATGAACGCGTAGAGTCGTCTTTATGTCTAATCAAATACATTGTCCTCCTCAATAATTCCCTTTTCTCTCCCCTCACACCCCCCTCTCCCTCTCTCCCTCTTCACCAAGCATATATCCCACTTTGAGAACAGAAAGTAAAAAAGTCATACTAAAAACAGTAGCAGAAAGAGTTGCAAGATTTCATCCGAAAGAGTCTCTCTCTCTCTCTCATACCATAACCTCGTCGCCATCACCCACTCTCCACCGTTCATTCTCACTCACTTCTTCCGTTTCCTTTCCTCTCTCTCCCGATGACGCCATCTTTATCCTAACTTTTGACGGCGCAGGTGATCCTTTTAGCTTTATCATCCTGAGTTTTCTTGCTCTTCTCTTCGCTGCAACAATTATCTGAACTCTCAAACCCAGTATTATCTTAGTTTGGAGGCTAACAGGCTCAAGCACAAGTCCGAGAGAGTGAAAAAGGGCCAAAAGAGAACATGGTGATGGAGATCATCAACAAGGTATGGACGATATTGATGCAGTTGATGTGGAAAGTGGTGAGACCTGACGATCTGAAACTTGGAGATCATGTTTATAGATATGGGTTATATGGCTTATACAGCCATCACGGTGAGTCCTCATCATCTTCCAGATTTTGCACTTCTTTTTCTAGCCTATCTTTTTGCTCCTGGGCCAATTACTTTGGTCTCCACTCAACTACACCCCTCTCCCAAGAAAACGTAATAACACAAAAGAATCAAGAAAAACACCGATCAACTCCATTTCCAACAACGTCTAGAAGCCTCAGCAGAATATAAAACAGTTCGTCTATATAGAAACCACCAGAGAAATAAATGACTACAGAGATGTGTACTCGGTGCAAATCCCAGGATGAAGCACAGCCAAACTCGGGTAACTTTCGAGCTCTGTCAGGGTTGAGTTTAATCCATCTCCCGTTATCACTCTCCTATCATATTTCTTCTTTTATTCCAAAGCAATTCATGTCTGAGTTCAGTCAAACATTCCATCTCGCCAGAGAAAAAGGCATGAAAGGTTTTAAAATATGGAAACCCTAGATTCTTGGCGGGGAGAGAGAAAGAGAATATTCGCACCGATTAGGCTTTCCACCACCAACCAATCAACCGTAAAAGAGCGTTACTCCTCTGCCACAAGATATTAGTAAAGACCAACTTGTTTGAACTGGTCCGATCAAGAAGCACTTTCTCATGAAATTAGTATGGTGCTTTCCACTCACACGAAATGAGACTGTGAAGATTACACTAAGTAAAAAGAACTGATATGGCTGCAAAGATGTATATCAATGAGCTATATTTTGATAGAATAGGGAAATGATGGCATAAAGAGTTGAAAGCAAAAAAAGTCGTACAGAATTAGAATGAAATGGAAAGACTGTATCAACTGATTTTGTAGGCCAGACTCAAACTAATTACTGATGCAGAGCAAAAGCAAACATAGAAATAACGCTCACTTAAATGATTTCGGTTATAGCATGTACTTGGTTGGACCTTGACTTATGTGGGTATATATCAAAAAGGAGTCTCCTTCGACTTTGACATATGAAGATTAAGTACGACAGATCTAACCAGTCAAAGAGATTAGAGCGGCCATGTCCAAGCTTGCTCTAATTGTCCATCAGGGATTACTGGGGAAAATGATGTTCTAGATTCTGTTCTCGCTTTTAGTGCGTGGAATTTCTCTCTCTTTCCTTTACTTGATAGCTGCAGTGAGAATTCTAGAGCTAAGCTAGAACTACAACAGATTTTACTTTTTTTAACTTGCTAAACAAAAGATCAGAAATTTATATAGATTAAATCTTCTCGGTCAAGGACGGGCTACACGTTGTGTCAAGTTCAAGCCAAAATCGTCCCTAACCAGAAGTTCATCTTAATATTTTTTGGATTAAAATTGATTCTTTACAGTGTTTCCACACGTGTATATATGATAGGAATTTATGTTGGCGAAGGCCATGTGATTCACTTCACCCGAACACAAAGCAAAATGACCATATTCCCATCACTGTCCAAGACTAGCCGCAAGCAACAAATTTTGCCTCCCTGCCCAGAATGCGGATACCAGGAAACCATTAAGCATGGAGTCGTCAAAAGTTGCCTCAGTTGCTTCCAGTGGGATGGCAAAAAACTCCGATCTCTTCACCGTCATGAAAACATATGGCCAAAACTGAAGCTTAAGCTCACAAGGCAAGGAACTCACAATCCCTTAGTCAATACCAAATCGCCCCGTCAAGTTGTCAATACAGCTTGCAAGCTTCATGCTAACAATGCTTTTGGCAACTACAACCTCATCAACAACAACTGCGAGCATTTCGCCACATTTTGCCGGACTGACATTCGTGCAAGTAAACAGACAGCATTCCTCAGTGGATGTGAGCGGACTTTTAAGGAAGCCAGAGATTGGACCATGAAGTTGCTGCAGAGAAACTGAATTCCAGTAGTCCAACCTTCCTCCAATATTGTATTATCCGTCTTTGTGTTGTTGTAATATCTGTTTCAAGGCATTATAATTGGGACTGGAATGGCTGCGACAGACACGCACACACATGCACAAGAAAGAAATTTGTGAAAAGAAAAGTGCGCTCAACTTATCTTGTTTGTGTTGAGATGCATGTATAAATTAGTGGCAAGTGGATGTTCAATGTCTGGAAATATGATCAGTTATTTGTTGGCCTTCGGTGTTCCTTATGAGCATAGGCCAACGGTCCTCCTAGTTAAATATGCCGAAAGAAGGCAATAGCTGATGCTGACGGAATCTCACATTCTCATATCACTTCGCCAATTACGATATTTGGGGAAAGAAGGAAATGTTTCGGAAGGTTCGACATGAAATTGATCTACCAATGACAACGAGGTGAGAATTTTCGGTGCAGTTCAAAGACGACTTGCGGGTTAACAAGTGTCTAACAAGCATTCTTCATATAATTCCGAGTCCATTTTTTTTTTTTTTTTTGGTAAAGAAATTCCGAGTCCATTTTGTACTTCATTTTTCTGGATGTTTAGCTCTGTTTTTTTTTTTTTTTTTCCCTTTAACTGGGAAAGAGCAGCTCAGCGTGGACTGACACTATAGAAAACGTGGAGAAACGTAGCGAAAATGACCATATTTGAATGTATGTATTGCAGTATACTTTTGGTTGTGACTGTTAAAATATATTTCAAGTTTGAGCCCATTGAACAAACACCCGGTCCAAATAAAATGTTTCTTGATTGTGGAAATTGAAAAGAAAGAAAGATGGGCGTATTGTTTCTCTTCCGGAGTTGGTCAAGCCATGAAAGAAAAGGAAAGTAGATTTGTGCGAGAGAAAGAAGAGGATAGTCCAAGATGTTGACCGAATCTCACTTTAAATTTGCTTCTTTATCCAGTACGTACGTGTGGCTTATCTTTAAGGATTTAGTGCACTTCTCTTCTCCAGGCCATGATTATTTAAATCTAATTGAGGGTTTGTTTTTCGTGTGTTATGCTTGCATAATATATATATAGTATTGCAAGTAACACTGTGGATTAAAGAGAGAAAAATAGAGCCTTGAAGCGCCATTTAATGTGCGAGTGCTAGGTGTGACTTTGTTGATGAAGAAATATTGAAGCGTCGTTCGTGAGTGCTTGACTGTGAGTTTCTCCATTGGTTTCGCTTGTGCAATTATGCCAAGAAGTTTTTAGTGTTGAAGTCAATTAAATTATTGTGGTAAGAATTTGTGTATAATTCCTTCCGGGGATTGAAAGATTATTTAGTAAGGAATTGTTCGGTTAAAAACCACGTACATTATTGGGTGTAATTGGAGCTTGGGAAATACAAAGTGTTTGAGTGACTCGACTTTGGTTATAATCTCCTTGTATCACTTGTTTTATAGTGGAATTCGTCGCTACTCTCTTTGTAGATGTAGGTCACTACGACCAAATCACATCAATTTGGTTGCTAATCTATTTCTTCATTCTATCTATTTTATTGTCCGATCACTCACTTTCCACAACAATTGGTGTGAAAGTTAGGCTTTGTGAGTTGAAGTGAATCGCTGGTAATAGAAGAAGGAAAGGTAAGAATTGACAGATTTTATGGGAAGAACTTTAGTTTCTAGAAGATACAAATTAAGGTTTATCTCTATCAGATGAAACTATACTTGCCTCTGTCTGAGGAGAAGCCAGAGACGATGAAGTAAGCCGACTAGGAATTACTAGATAGACGAGCTTTGTGTGTTATTCGGTTGACGTTAGCTTGTAATGTCGCGTTTAACATCGTGAAAAAGAACACCACTTCTTGTTTGATGAAAGCCTTATCGAATATGTACGAGAAGCCTTATGTGATTAAGAAGGTCTATTTGATAGGACCTTTTAATTTGAAGATAAACGAAGATGCGTCAATTGCAGATCATATTAATGAATTCAATGTGATTGTTAGTCAATTTAGTTCAGTTAACATTGACTTTGAAGATGAGGTACATGTTTTAATTATGTTATCCTCATTACCTGATAGTTAGGATACTACTATTACCGCTTTAATAATTCCTCTAGATCAATAAGTTTGACATTTGATGGAATTTGAGATTTAATTTTGAGCGAGGACATCCATAGAACTTACATATGCTACTTTAATAGGTGAAAATAGAGTAACATCTAGTACATGTTTTAGTGGGAGTTGTACAAACATAAATAGACATGGTCAATCTAGGATTAATGATGTTGTCTATTGGGGGTATTTTAGAAGGAATTACCTTAAGCTGAAAAAAGAGAAGATAAAGAAATTATAATTAAGATTGTAAATGATGTTGTAGCCATTGCTAAAAAAATTTGAATAGTGTTGATTTTATCTTGTCTATCACTAATTATTCATCATTTAATGGATGGATTATGGACTCCAATTGTTCATTTCATGCTACACCAAATAAAAACCGACTTACTAATTATCATTGCTTAGATAATAGTAAAGTACAATTGGGGAACAACATGGAATGCGGTTGTAGGTGTTGGCGATGTTAGAATCAAAATGCTTGATGGTATCGTAAGAATATTGACTGGAGTAGAACACGTTCTAGAGTTGAAGAACTTACTTTTCTCAAATGTCTTGGATTCAACTAGATGTCCGTAGGGGTGAGCATGTTGGATCGCCCAAACCGGAAACTGCCCAGATCAGACTGGACCATTGGATCTGTACAGTCCAGTTCCCAATCCTAGGACCATCCGATTCGATTCCCAATCCCAAAAATTGGGAACCAGTCCTCCCAATCCAATTCTTGATTCCTAGGTGGCACAGAATGGACCAGGAACTAATCACCCCTAAATGTTGATACTTTTTAGAATGTGGAATTCTAAAAATTGTTCTAGGTGTTTTGATGATAATGAAAGGAATCGAGCATAGTGGCTTGTATGAGCTTCAAAGTAAGACAATGACAGATTTTGCCGTGGAGACATAGGTTGCATCTGTTCAAGAGTCTGAATTGTGATATATGCATTTGAGGCTCATGGGAGAGAGAAGCTCGAAGGTTTTAAGTGAAAAAAAAAGTGTTATGTGGTTATGTTGCTAACAAATTGAATATATGCAAGTGTTGTAATTTAAATCAATGGCGGAAAGTGTGTTTCAGTACAACTATAAAAAAAAAACATGGAAATTGCAAAGTTAATTGATAGGAATGTTTGCAAGTTGTTGCGGTTTCCTTCAAAGAAGAGTGCTAAATTTTTGCTAACAATTGTTGATGACTACTCAATAAAGACATTGGTGTTTCTACTTAGGTAGAAGTTTGATGTTATTATCAAGATTAGGTAATTGAGAGTTTTGATCGAAAAAAAGATTGGTAAAACAATCATGCATGTGCAAACTAACACTAGTACAAAGTTTTTCTTGAAGCTGTAAAATAATTTTTTTCATGAAAGAAAGTATAATGAAACACCGTACTAATGCCAATGAACCACAACATGTTACAAAATTGATGAGCAAAAGTTACTAGAGATGGCCCATAAAATGCTCTTAAGTGTTGGTATGGCTAGGAAATTCCTAACGAATACGTTTAGTATAGTGAGCTATCTGATAAATAAATTCTCATCAACTATAATTGGATGTCAAACTCTTGAAGTGTGGTCAAGTAACATTACTGATTATTCAGTTCTTAGAATAATTGGTTGCCCATGTCATGTTCAAGTTGGTGATGACAAGCTCAATGAAGTGGTACAAAAGTGCATGTTTCTAGCTTATGTGCAAGATGAGCGAGGCTATCGATTGTGGTGTCTAGAATTGAATTTACTTGTTATCAATAGATAAGGTATATTTAACGAGTCTTCAGTATTTTTGGTTAGGAGTGATTATAATAGTGTTTATATGGATCTAAATTATCTTCAGTATTCCCAAGGTAGCAGGTGCTAGCATAGTAAACGACATAAATGATGCGTGTAGTGAGGTTGAACTTGTAGAGCTAATGGTTGTTATAACTACCAATATTGACAAGTACGTTATCAATCTCCTAACAAGTATGGATGTAATAATAGTTTTGCTTTATCTGTGATAGAGGAGATTGTGTCAAAAAATCATTGTGAAGTAGTTAAAAGTGCATGTTCAGTTGGTATTCTAATGAGATCTTCAATTATGACAAAATTCAAGCATGTCTTGGACTTGAAAAATATTTGTGGCAATTGAACCCATTGGGAGCTACGAGAGAGTAGCAGCAAGCTTCAAATTTTTAGCAAAGCAATTGTGACTTGATTCAAACATTTAGTCAATATGGACATTGTTAAAGTATGCCTTGAGTTTGAATCCTGTTGGACAAAAACTTGATCCGAATAAAATGTTTCTTGATCATGGAATTTGAAAAGAAAGAAAGATGGGCACGTTATCTCTCTACTGGAGTTGGTCAAGTCATAAAAGAAAAGTAAAGCAGATTTGTATTAGAGAAAGAAGAGGAAAGTCCAAGATCTTGATTGAATCTCACTTTAAATTTGCTTCCTTATCCGGTACGTACGTGTCACTTATCTTTAAGGATCGGTGCGGTGCTCTTCTCCAGGCAATGATTATTTAAATCTAATTAGAGGTTTGTTTTTCATATGCAATGCTTGTAAGTAACACTGTGGATTAACTAGAGAACAATAGAGCCTTGAAGCATCGTTTAATGTGCGAGTGCTTGGTGTGCTATTAATGACGAAGAAATATTGAAGCGCAGTTCACGAGTGCTTGGTGTGCTATTATTGACGAAGAAATATTAAAGCGTAGTTCACGAGTGCTTGGCCGTGGGTTTCTCCATTTGTTTTGTTCTTGCAATTACACCAAGAAATTTTTAATGTTGAAGTCAATTAAATTCTTATGGTAAGAATTTGTGTATAATTCTTTCATGTGATTGAAAGATTATTTAGTGATGAATTGTGAGGCTAAACATTGTGTGGATTGTTGAGTGTAATTGGAGTTTGAAAAATACTAAAAGTGTTTGAGCAACTCAAGTATAATTGTAATATTTGTGTATCATCTTATTTATAATGAAATTCGTTGCTGTTCTTTTTCTGTGAACGTAAGTTACTATAACTGAATTGCGTAAATCTAGTATTCAACCTATTTTCTTATTTTGTTTATTTTATTGTACAATTGCTTGCTTTCCACAATAGTGACATCCAGCTTATGTCTCATTATTTCTTAGAGTGAGAGAAGCTTCATTGCATTTGGCTATCATTCATTAATTACATGTGTGCATTAAGATTTATAGCTTATCATCTACTTCCAAGAAATGTTTGGAAGAGGGAACTCACAACAAAACAATGCCGCATTTTCTAAAGGCTGAGGAAGAAGAACAAATCTATAACGAGAAAGAGTCATTTGAGAGAAAAAAATCTTTAGAATTACATCCAATTACAAAAGACACTAAAGTTGTCATTTTTTATATTAAATAATTAAAATAAAATTCTATGCTCAGCAAAGGAGGGAGATCAAGAGATTTCCTACGTGAGGTCATCAAATAAACTAGTTAGTCAGGCAGGAATCCAATAGCAGCACCTGTACTAATTTTTCAATCATTTTCTTGGCTTAAGAATCATTTGCAATGATATGATATTTTTGCAAAAGTTCGAAACGAAGTATATAATTTGAGAATTCAAAATTGCTCATTTTCGTCGGTAAAATTTTCTAAGGAGGGTAGGTCATGGAGATACAAATATATATCTTATTTTCATCAAATGAATGAATATACATTTTTTAAGTAATTTTTTTTATGAGAATGCGTCACGTTTCTGATTGGTCCCCCATTAGTGTTATTATATTTATTTTTCATCTGAAGAGGCAAACGAAGGAAGCTTCTCTTCCTGTTCATTATAGGGTTATAGATTGGGTCCCACGCGCTTGTTCATCATCCGAACATCAGTGGACAAAAAATTACTTTTTTATATAAGCTTTTGACTGTCAAATTGACAAATCATGTTGTTCGCGTGTTGCAATTTTCTTGGTCGCGTCCCTCTCTGTCCACCACGCGCACGTGGTGGGTGCTAATGATGGGAGAGACTTCCGACGTTGATTTTATAGACCGATAAGTATTTAGGGTCGAGACTTTTTAGGGCGCGTTTGGTAACGATTCTGTTCCTAAGAGTAGATTCTGATTAAAAATGATTTTTTTTTATTCTGTTCTCGGGAACATATTCTAAACATTTTAAGCCGTTTAGTAACTGTTTAATTTTTTTTTATTTTAGAATAGAATTGCGTTTGGTACCGTACTGATTAATTCTGTTAAAATCAATTTCTTTTAATTTTGAAATAATTTTTATACTTTTTTCATTTTTTTCTTTTCTTTTTTTCTTATTTCCTTATTTTTCTTCTTTTTTTCCTCCTATTCTTCTTCTTCTTTAGGCCGGTCACCGGCCAGCAATCTCACCGAAGCGTCGTTGACTCTCGGCAAGGTCAACCCTCATCAACCAAGTCTTGCCGGTGACCAAGTCAGCCTCGCCGGGGTTGGGCGAGGCCTGCAATGAGGCTCGCCCAGCCCTGCGAAGGCTCGCCTAGTCTCACCGGTGGCCGGGCGAGCCTCACCAGGGCTGGGCGAGGCTTGCTTGGCCACCGATGGGGTTGGGCGTCGCGAGATTTACCTAGCCTCAGCAAGGCCGAGCCTCGTCGGTGGCCAGGCGGGACTTGCCAGGGCTAGGCAAGGCCTGCTTGGCCACCGGTGGGGCCGGGCAAGCCTCGCCGGGCTAGGCGGGCCTCGCCCGCCCCGCCTCACCGATGGCTGGGCTTGCCTCCGGCGAGCTCGCCGAAGTCTCATCAGCGACCGGTGGCGACGGCAGCAAACGGTGACAGACGGGGCGATCAATGAAGAAGAATAAAAGAGAATAAAAAGAAGATAAAATGGAAGAGGAAGAGTTGTTTTGATTCTTAGATTTGTTCCCGGAATAAGAATCAACTTTTTTTTTATTCTTGAGTCTGTTCCAAATCTACTTCCGGGAACAAAAAAATAAAAATTTGTTCTCAGAAACAAAAATTTTACCAAACGCAATTCTGTTTCCAAACTACTCCCGTGAACAAAGAATCAGAATTTGGCCCTATTTGAATGGTTATCAAACATGGCCTTAATTTTTGGTCTCTGATCCTTTTGGTAGACCCTCTTTTGAGGGTTATTTTTGCCCCATTTATTAAAAGATTAACACCATAATAAATTTCAAATTAGTATATTTATAATAAATTTAAGTTAAATTAATTTTCTATAATCAAAAACTCTAAACTAGTACATTTATAATAAATTTATCTCAAATTAATTTTTCGATTATAAAAAACCTAAAACTAGTTTTGTAACAAATTTACTCTCTAGTTTCTGTTAAATTGAATTAATATTATGAAAGATCACAATGATAAACATGTGACAAATAGAGGATTAAACTCCAAATCGGTATATCTATCAACTATCACGTGTTATTTAACTTAGAAATTTGATAATAAATTAAAATAAAAACTAACAAAAATGTAAATTCATCACATATATGCTAGTTTTTTTTTTGTAATAAAATAATTAATTTGGTGTAAATTTATTATAGATGTACCAATTTAAAGTTTTTTATAGTATTAATCATTTATTAAACTTGTGCAAGGATTCCACTTGAAGAAGGTGATACCACGTAATGCAAAATTACATCGAAGCTCAGAGTAATTACCACTTCAACAAAAAGTTGAATCATAAGCAAAGGTCGAACCCTACCCAAAACACACCAATCAATAAGTTTTTTATTTTTATTTTTGGTAAGTGAGGACTCCACCACGGACCCCTTGTGCCCGAACGACTCATGAAGGTTGAGCCTCTATACTTCGGAGGAGATTAGCTCAACAACCCACTACCAGGACCCCCACTTAAATCGCTAACTACTGCGAGTTTCGAACTATCAACCTCTGCATGAATGAAGGACTCTCAACCAATGCAGCTACTCATGAATGGATCACCGGTCAATAAGTAAAATATGTCTATGATCAAAAAAGAAGAAAATAACTTAAAGATATCATTTTTTTTTAACGAAATTATATCCTCCGGGGCTTGCACGCGCGTTGTTGTTTGGGGAAATAATTGAATGTGGGCATTTCAAGATCTTGAGGTTGGGACACTTGGAGTGCCATAACTTGGCATGGAAGGACACTTAAGTGCCCAAATCTGGCGAGGGTCGCGGGCCCTCGCCGCCTCCTCGCCGCCGCCGGGAAGGGCCGGCCACGGAGTGGGGAGGGTCAGTCGAGGTCGCCGGCCCCCGGCCGATTGGCGGCGAGGGCCCGCGAGCCCTCACTCAGATCTGGGGCGAGGGTCGCGCCCTCGTCGCGATCCGACGAGGGCTCGCGGCCCTCGCCGTCGGTCGGCCGGGGCCGGCGACCCCGGCCGACCCTCCCCCTCCGTCGCCGGCCCTTCCCGGACGACGGGGGCAGGCGGCGGCAAGGGAGCCGCCCCGTTCGACCCCCCTTTTTAAAATTTTTAAATTTTTTAAAATTTTTAAATTTTTTAAAATTTTTAAAATTTTGAAAATTTTTTAAAATTTTGAAAATTTTGAAAATTTTTAAAATTTTTACATTTTTAAATTTTTTAAATTTTTTAAATTTTTAAATTTTTAAAATTTTTAAAATTTTTAAATTTTTAAATTTTTTTTTAAAATTTTTTTTTAAATTTTTAAATTTTTTAAATTTTTAAATTTTTCAAAATTTTTTAAATTTTTAAATATTTTTCATAATTTTTCAAATTTTTTAAAATTTTAAATTTTTTAAAATTTCTAAATTTTTTAAAATTTTAAATTTTTTTTCTAAATTTTTTAAAATTTTAAATTTTTAAAATTTTAAATTTTTAAAATTTCTAAATTTTTTAAAATTTCTAAATTTTTTAAAATTTTAAATTTTTTAAAATTTTAAATTTTTTAAAATTTCTAAATTTTTTAAAATTTCTAAATTTTTAAAATTTCTAAATTTTTAAAATTTCTAAATTTTTTAAAATTTCTAAATTTTTAAAATTTCTAAATTTTTAAAATTTTAAATTTTTTAACATTTCTAAATTTTTTAACATTTTTAAATTTTTAAATTTTTTAAATTTTTAAATTTGTTAAATTTTTAAATTTTTAAATTTTTATTTAAATTTTTAAATTTTTGAATTTTTTTAAATTTTTTAATTTTTTTTTAAAAATTTTTTAATTTTTTAAAAATTTTTTTGAATATTTTAAATTTTTTAATTAATTTTTATATTATTATTTACACGTAGACACGAAAACGACGTCGTTTTTGCATTTTATCCGCCACGTTAGCGTGCAAAACGACGCCGTTTTGGACCAAACTCGGCGGAAAGTCGCCACGTAAGCCATTTGGCTGGATCTTCGCCGAAGTGGCACTTAAGTGTCCCATTTAACTTCAAAACTAGCACTCAAGTATATCATTTTAAAATTATGGCACTTAAGTGTCCATCGATGCCAAGTTATGGTACTTGTGTTATACTTCTGCCCAAGATCTTGGAAAGTGGGAAAAATATGAAAGGAGATGGATTCGGGATTTGTCGACAATGTGTGCGTGCAGGCAGCAAGTGGAGATGAAAAATTGTGTACTCTCTCTATTATTTTAAGAGCGAAGAGACAACTAATTGGGGCAGTTTTCCCTCCCCTTTCGGCAGGAGAAAGGGTACCGGATGACCCACGTCGACTTTGACTACTGTATTTGGCAGAAGAATTTGGGATTTTCCCTTTATTCATTTATCTATCTTTTCCCGGTACTTTCTCTTTTATTTTATTTTCCCTTTGTTTGCCCTTTCTTTTCAATGATCATCATGTAACATTTCCAATACCCACAACACAAAATCCTTTGACCGGAGGCCCCACCTCTCTCTCTCTCTCCTTGAGCAGTAACAAGATAAAACACTTTACCATCAATCAACCTCGGTGATTTATCTTTTCCTAATTCTATTGTAACAAATTATTCTCCCTTTACATGAAAAGGGTCCATATCAATAATTGTGATTTTATGAATAGACAATTCTCCAATATTTTGTTCATTCTCAACAAAATATTTTCTTTATAAGGTAATAAAAAATAAATTATGCTTATTTGAAAAGAGATATTATTTCACCAATCAAGTCATAGGTATCTAACATATTAGGGACATATTTTCCAATATTTATGAGAAACGCCTCTCTCCTCCACATGCATGCAAAAACACGAAAGAGAGAGAGTCCTTTTTTTTTCTCTCTCCTTGTTCTCTTTTTCCACACTCGCCACCATCGCTACATGGTGTTTTCTTCACTAGAGTGCATGTGAACAACATTCCCCAATAATAATGATGCATGCCTCTAATTCCTTCATTTCCTAGAATTTTTTATATGCTAAACTCGATCGTTGAGTAGGGCTCGAACCACTCACCTAGAGACTCTCATACACTTTGGGGCTGGGGGAGGGGGTTTCGACCTAATGGGTTTTTATGTTTGATGGGCCTACTTAAGTCAAAACCCGGCCTGTAAATGAATGGCCCATAGAAGAGTGCAATTACTATAATATAATGAATAACGAAAAAAAAAAAAAAAAAGAGTTTCTCTGAGTAGTTGCGTTATCTGAGCAGTTACGTTTTAGAAAAGAGAAATACGTTTTTCTCTGTTTCTATGTTCTCTCAGTTTTTCCACCGTGAAACAATATGCTCCTCTTGACGAACGGAATCAGGGTTTCGATAAATTCATCATAAAACTACGATGACGATGCTTAATCTGTGAAAATCAAGGTATATCCGACTTCGTGATATGCTTTTGATTGGTGTAACATGTTTTAGGGTACGTTTCTGCATTTTCATTTTCAGTATTTGATTGTTTGCATATCGGATCTTTTTTTTTTTTTTTCTGAAGTCTGTTTCCCAACATTGGTATAAGAGCGATGCTGTTCATATTTCTCAATCACTGTTGATGTTTATAAATTGCATTTGGTTGAAATTTCGTGAAATGCTGCTGTCAGATGCTTGGGGATGGAAAACCCGACACCCCATATTGTTCCCCCCTTTTTTATTTTTGATAAATTGAAACTCATTTATGATAGTGCACGATCGTAGTTCTCGTCAAGACGAGAAAATCAACTCATGGCTCACCGTCGGAGGTCGCCAAACGCGCGGCCAAGAAAAACAGACTTGTGAGCACGTGCATTGCAGGTGCTGAGATGGTTTATGCAAGCGTGTGTGCTACACGTGCCCTGGCAATCGCTGGCGCATGCGGCCATGCGCGGGAATAACTGCCTCGCACATGCGCACACGCGCTAGCTAACATCATCGTGACGTCAGCCGCCGGTTGCCAACGCAAGCGCGGGGCACGTGTCAATGACGTCACCTCGTCGGGTCAGTCGGCTTGACCCGACCCGACCCGTCTGCGTTGACCTGTTAACTTGTTGACTGTTGACAAAAAAAAGAAAATGTGTTTCTTTTTCAATTAAGTTCTTATGGATTATAAGTAATCATTTTTTGTTCTGCATTTGTTGCAAAAATAATGCCTTCCCTTCGTATACGCACACCTATTCGTGCGTAGTCAAAAAGTCAAAGGAGAAGGCTTTCAAGATTTATAACTAAGTTGACCGATTATCGATGGGAAAGTGGCAATTTAATTGAACATATTCTTGAGGTCAATAAGAAGATACAAGAAGTCATTTGGAAGAGTTATCCCATGCTAGCTTTTCAAAAGGTGTCGGCCTTAATTAACACTCTTCCACCTGAATGGTAAGCAGTATTAGATCGCCTATGGAAGGTCAACATGGTCTTGGATTATAGGAGGCTTGTAATAGTTTTTATAAGAAAGTACAATAGAATCAAGGCAACCAAGACTTCAACCCCCGGATTGAGTGTCACATGGCCCAAAATGAATGCATCTTGGAGGAGTCACAAGGGCTCTTGAAAGGTCTTTTCGTGGTTGACCAATGTGCCTTCAAAAATCTCAAATTTTTTACTAAGAGATTAAAAGAGACTTTTCCAGTTTATGAGATAAATGAGATTATTTGTGTTTAATTATTTATTTTTTTTAGATTAGTTTGAAATGTTTTAAGTATAAATATCTCTTTCAATGTTAATATATTTTCTATGAATATATTACTTAGTGTAAATGACATGTTTAATTATTGAAAATTCAATGTTATCTATCGTTATAAATTAGTATGTTAATTTACAATTCTTTGTGGGAAGTTCAAGAAAGTTTTAATGACTTTGCTGAACTTATTTCTTTGCATTAATGATTATGTTAATGGTAATTTCAAGTTAGGATTTTTTGGATAATGATTGGAAATATAGTGACATTTTGATTTTAAAATCTTACTTGAAATTATTCATTAATATGATGAGTTTATGCAAAATGAATGCATAAATGATAGGTATTAATAATTCGTGCATATGTGTCTGATATGTTTAGATTTAATGGCTTCAGCAACTAAGAGTATAATTGCTGAGTTGGACAAAGAATAGAAATTGAACGGCGAGAATTGTGAAATATTGAATATGAAAATTCAATATGTGCTTGAAAAGCAAGAAATACTAAAAGCTATTAACCATGTTATGGAAGAATTTGAGAATATTGTGCGCCACATTGAGCTAGCAAAGGACCGCTTAAAGACATTTGAGCGGGAAACAGATATTTATTGTGCTGGTTCTAGCTTAGAAGGGGCTTCAAGCTCTAAGCACAAGCGCATTAATTCGTTCAAAATGTGGAAATGTAAAGGATTAAGTCATTCAAGCAAGAAATTAAGAGTTAACCAACATAAGAAAGGAAAACGTCATCGGGTGAAAAGAATTTCAAGGGTGAAATGTTATAACTATGACTAGAATGGTCACTATGCTTGCGACTGTCATGAGCCAAAAAAGGTAGACACCCATTGTACTTTTAAGAACTTTGCTTATGTATCAAGTTTTATATTCTTAACCGAATCTAATCTTTTGTGAATTGTAGATCCAGGAGCAACAAATCATGTAGCGAAGGATAGAAAATCCTTCGTGGAATTTCGATGAGTACCGACTAGAATTAAATAGATCTATGTAAGAAACAACTCTATAGTTGAAGTAAAATGAATTGTCACCTGCCAATTAAATATGCGTAGTGGACGCACCTTGTTTATATATAGTGTATTATATGCTCCTGAGATTTGTCTGAATTTAGTGTCTGTTTTAGTATCGGTAAAATTTTGTTTTAGTTTGAACTTCTATAATAATTGTGTAGATTTGTATTTGAATACAAACTACTATAGGTATAGTTATTTTCTAAATGGTTTTATTGTATTGAATGTTGACTATGGTAATGTCAATGTTTGTTATTCCCTCTTCACATCTTTTAATTCATATAATAATGATATGAATGTGTGGCATGCTAGACTTGGTCATATTGGCCAACAACATATGAATAGGCTAGCCAAAGAGGACTTGTTGGGCATCATTGAAAAAGTCGATTTACCCATATGTGAGCATTACCTAATAGGGAAAACGACAAAGAAATCATTTTAAAAAGGTAAAAGAGCTTAATTTCCTTTGTAATTAATCCATTATAACATCTGTGGTTCAATGAATGTAAGGGGATGTCATGGGACTGTTTATTTTATCACATTTATAGATGATTATACTCGATTTGAACATGTCTATTTGATTTCTCATAAACCTAAAGCATTTAGTTGTTTCAAAAAGTTTATGAGTTTGGTAGAAAATCAATTAGATAAGAAAATACTTTTGAGATCCGATCGATATCGAGATTATTTATCTGATAAATTCAAAATTTTATGTGATAAAAAAAATAGAAAGACAGTTATCTACTCTATATACTCCTTAACAAAATGGTGTTACGAAAAGAAGAAATAAAACCTTACTAGAAATGGTTAGGTGCATGATAGCACATGCTAACTTACCTATTACCTTTTGGGATGATACTTTATTAAATGTTGCCTATATATTTAACAGTGTGCCTTCTAAATTAGTTACTTCCACTCCATATGAGTTATGGACATGTAGAATATCGAATTTAAGTTTTCTTAAACCATGAGGTTGTGCTACCTATACTCATAGCCCTCTCACAAGTTTGGAGAATTGGATCATAGAGGCAAGAATGGTATTTTTCATAAGATACTTAGAATACTCGAAAAGATATGTGTTTATAGGTGAGCAAGAAAGTAGGAGTATAACTGAATTCGAATCATGGGATGTTACATTCTTAGAGAATGAACTTCCTAAAAAGAGCGAAATATGTAAGGATTACTTTCTATTTGAAATCTTGGATCAAGATAATGAACCTAGTAGAGTTTATCTAAGTAGGAGTAACATGAAAAGTGATGAATCAAATTCGACTAACTCTCAATTACAATTACATGATGAGACGATATCTTCATTATCTCATCCGAATTGGAGTAATGGGGGAATGATGTGCAAAGTGTATAATCTCCCGTATGGCAAATAAGTTGCAAAAGTATTTCTTGTCGACGTTTTGACATTGTAGGGGAAGCTTTAATGGTTGCTCCACAATATGAAAATGAGCCAAGAAATGTAAATGAGGTTCTAAATTATCCTAGTTAGGAAAATTGAACACATGCAACGGAAGAGGAGATGGAGTCAATGAAATCAAATCATGTTTGGGAACTAGTTGATCTTCCAAAAGAACGCAAAGCCATTAGGAGCAAGTGGGTTCTCAAAATAAAGCGTAAAACTGATGGCTCAATAGACAGATATAATGTATGTAATTAATTATAAAGAAACATTTTCTCTTGTAGTAAGATTTACCTCGATTCGCATTATTCTGGCAATAGTAGCAAGTATGGATCTTGAATTACATCAAATGGATGTAAACACTACTTTTCTCAATGGAGAATTAGAAGAAAAAATATATATGGAACAACCTGTTGGTTTCATTTTGAAAGGCCAAGAGCAAAAGGTATATCGACTTCTGAGATCGATATATGACCTTAAACAATCGTCAAGACAATGGTATATACGTTTTCATAATACCATAATAGCATATGATTTTACAATGATTGATGAGGATCATTAAGTATATATCAAAAGATCCAAAGATCAATTTATGATTATATCATTATATATTGATGATATACTGATTGCCGGAAGCAATATGGAGTTTGTTAATACTGTCAAGAATTGGTTATCTTCCAATTTTGAGATGAAAGACATGGGTAAGGCTGCATACATTCTTGGAATTGAGATTTCAATATATCGTTTGAAGAGATCATTATCTCTTTCACAAGAAACATACATAAGTAAGATTCTTGAACAATCTCATATGTAAGATTGTAAGCCCATAGATACTTTTATTGCAATAGGTGAAGAATTGAGCCATAAAATGTATTCAAAGACTCCACAAGAGAATGAACAAATGCAATATGTTCCTTATGCTAGTGCTGTTGGAAGTTTAATGTACGCTATGATGTGTACAAGACTTGACATATGTTTTGCAGTTGGAATGGTGAGTAAATACTAATCTAATCCAGGTCAAGCACATTGGAAAGCCGTCAAAAGAATATTGAGGTATTTGAAAGGAACTGCTGATTATACGCTGAGTTACCAAAGAAATGATCTGCAACTTGAAGGCTATTCAGATGCTGATTGAGGAGGAGATTTAGATAAAAGGAAATCTACCTCTGGATTTGTTTTCTTATTGAATAATGGCATCGTATCTTGGAGTAGTAAGAAACAAACGTGTATAGCATTGTCCACGATGTAAGCTGAGTTCGTGGCATTATCAACAGCAATACAAGAAAGTGTTTGGCTTAAGAGATCTTTGAATCATTTAGGTGTTATTAAGAATGTTACAAACTCATTGTTGGTTAACTATGATAGTCAAGCAGCAATAATGTATACTAAAGATTCAAGATATCATGACATGACCAAACATATAGATACAAAGTATAATTTTATCAAAAATATGGTTATACGAAAAGATGTGAACTTACAGTACATATTTACGCATAGAATGGTAGCAGATCCTATAACGAAGCCAATACCTAGAGATGTGTTATGTGGCCATGTGAAATCTCTAAGACTACGTAGAGGCCGATGTACTGAATATTGTAATTTCTCTTAAGTGTTCACCTTTAATGAATTTGTGTTTTCATTATTAATGCTTATGAGTCTTTGTTTGACATTTATGCATCTTAATACTTAGTGCATTATATAAAATTGAGAAAATATGTCAGATAGATAAAAGATTAGCCCACTCACATGGGTAATCGCCTCTATTTACTATGTGATAAATATGGATGAGACGGTTTTTAAGCTTATTATCTAAGTAATAATCGATAGCTCAAGTTTAAAATAAATAAATATATATATATATATATGTATGTCATATTAACTGAGTGTTAAGATGATGACATAATATTTACTATGTCCGAAAGTAAAATAACCCACATATTTTACTTTATCAGTCTATGATGTCAGATATGAGTTCTAATGAATTCTATGAAATAATAGATATGTGAACTCAAGTTAGACATTGGGTATGTCGGAACTATCATATGTATGGTATTGAAGGTATAAACATACGTTCCATGGGAAATGAGTTAAATATCGTAATATGTATTTTATACTACGTACGCATGAGACGACCAACAAGAGTGACAAACATTTTGATTTCAACTTTTATACCGTATGAGACTATTGAGGAAAAGAGTTCTTCAATTAAGTGCCATCATGACTTTTATTTATTCTCAAAATTTCTATTCAGTGTTTGCTATCTTAAAATATTGCCAATGATCATTAATTGATTCGATCTAATGAACATTTCTAGAAAAGCAAGTTGAATTGAAATTGAGAGTTTTCAAAGAAATGGGAAGATCGAATTTAGAGAATCATATTCAAGTTTTGTATTCACTGGTCAACCAATTATGATTGTTTTTTTTTTTTGGATAATCATAATTGTGAATACAATATATCACTGTTAAAAAAAGATTAAGAAAAATATAAATGTGATCTATCAATCTAAGGTACTGCATACTAAATCTATTAAAAAATGTGATGCCCATTATAATCTGTTATATATTCCTAATAGATGTATGGCAACGAGCTTTTAAAGTATGCTGGCCGCACGGATTATTTATCAGTATGAATGTTGCAGAGAGGTAAAGAAAGTTCTGTTTGGCCTACCATGTGCGAGTGGGAGATAATGGGCTTTTATGTTTGATGGGCCTATTTAAGCATGTCTGCCCATGTTGGACCAAAACCCGGCCCGTAAATGAAGGGCCCATAGAAGAGTGCAGTTACTATAATATAAAGAATTAAAAAAAAAAAAAAAAGGGAGATTATCTTAGTAGTTGCATTATTTGAGCAGTTACGTTATCTGAGCAATCGCATTTTAGAAAGAGAAATACGTGTTTCTCCGTTTCTATGTTCTCTCAGTTTTTCCCCGTGAAACAATATGCTCCTCTTGATGAACGAAATCAGGACTTCGAAGAATTCCTCATGCGATAACGGTGCTTAATTTGTGAAAATCAAGATATGTCCGACTCCGTGATATGCTTTTGATTGGTGTAACATGTTTATGGGCACGTTTCTGCATTTTCATTTTCGGTATTCGATTGTTTGGGTATCAGATCGTTTTTTTTTTTTTGGAAATCTGTTTCCCAACATAGCCCAATCATAGTGGCTCACACTTTTAAAATGAGGCATCAACGTGCCACAAGCCCGAAATGGTCCAATGAAGAAAATCAACTGGCCTAGCTAGTCCATACACACAATTCTTTCTGGCCTAGCCAATCCAACAGACTCGTGCACATGACGCCCATGAAACACAGGATCAGCTAGCTTCCATTTTGCAGCAGAACTAACTTCACAAGTATATGCATCCTCTTCTTAGTATCACTTTAACATAAAGCAATAATCGACAGTGCATGTGTCAAGGAAATGCCATGGCTGGTACCTATCAAGATGAAGAATAAATTACCCCCCACTTGTATGGATATGGGTGGCTACTACTAGGGCTTATCTTGACGAGATGGGGAACTTGCACACCTTACCCCATGCCAAATCGCCCCAAGAGGTGGCAAACAAGGCTTGCGAGACGAGGCAAGGGTTTTGGTGAATACAACCTGATCAATAATAACTGCGAACATATTGCCTTGTTTTGCCAGACCAATGTTCGGGCAAGCGTACAGACAGCATTGGTCAGTGCTTGTAAGCGGAAGATCAATGAAGTTGGAAAATGGGCCATAAAGTTTCTGCAGATGAATTAAGTTCAAGTGACCCTAAAATCCCACTAATCTTGCCTTCCCTATGTGTTTCTTTACTAGCAATAGTTATTGTCTGTCGTCGAGAAGTGAAAGGAATAAAGCAATAGTTTTTCATTTCCAATTTTGGAGTGGAATGGACGACGAGACATGCACACGTGCACAGAGGAAGAATTTCTCACATTCCCGTTAACTCATTTTGGTGCATATACGAGATGCATTTTTTTCATGTTGGTCCATTTCGGAAAAACAAGACAACGGTGAAAACACACTAGACCATCAGAACAAGTTTCTTCCAAAAGTACCCAAACTTTTTAGCTTAGCAGTGATCTCTCTGTCTCTCTTGCTAATATTGTCATTAATTTTGTTTTTTCCTCTTGGCCATCATTGTCATTTACTTCTCTGAGTATATTCACATTCACACAGTCCGCCGCAACATCAGGGTTCCAATTATCAAACATGAAACGATGCCCGATCCTTTGCCGCGTTCAACGATGTTGGGTGCCTTCTTTCTGAGTAGCGACAATGATGGGATACGTAGGCCTTCACGAGAAAAAAAAAATTTATATATTTATTTTTGGACAGCTTTGGAGGCTTTCCTATCTCTGTAGGAGTATTATATAGGAAAGTCGCAGGTGGGGATGGGATTGTTAATGATGAGAACCTTTCGAAATCAGATCCTGACCACCCATATTCAATGAGGAAAAAAAATGTTTTAAATTTGTTGAACTTATGCAATTCAATCATAAGTCTTTTAATTGCATTAATTTAATCATAAATATTTTTACATTTTGCCAATTGAATCCATCAAACGGAGTTTAGTCGAAAATTACTATGGTGAACATCAGTCGTCCTATATGACACCACTGGCACTAATGTAGATATTTTTAATAGTTTTAGAATTTTATTTTTTCCTTACTTTTTTTTTTTAGACCGAGGGTGCACTGGCTGGACCTTGCTAGCCATAGGCAAGGGCCACAACGCCCTCACCTAGCGTAGATATGGCGAGTGCCACCATGCCCTCCCCAGCCATAGTGAGGGCCCATGAGCCCTCACCTAGCGATCGGCAAGAGGGTGCAAGAGCGTTGGGGCCCTCGCCCAAAGCTAACGAGGGCTACAATGTCCTCACCCATGCCTAGAAAGGGCGTCTTGGCCATTGGCAAATAAAAAGTAGAGTAAAGAAACGAAAGAAAAAGATAAAACAATCATAAAAATTTTAAAATATTATTAAAAAAATTCACGTAAGTGCCAACGATATCATATAAGACAATTGGCATCAATGTTAATGATTTCCGATCAAAATTAGCCATAGGAACTCAGTTGGAAATTTATTAAAATGTTTAAAACTAAATTGGTACAATTGAAATGTTTAGAACTAAATTTGCATAAATGCAATAAGTTTATAACTTTTTAAATACTTTTTCCATATTTAATAATGTTCGGTCCCATCATGATGTCTTTTGTAGTTATAGTTTTTATGCCCAAGGTTTGAGTGTTTGGAGTCCTTAGCGTGCATATGGTTCTATAATATCAACCAAAAAAGATATGGTTTTATAATAATTTCCTAAATCCTTTTATACGTGATGTCATTTACATTTCAGGAAAAGTGCCAAAAAAGTCATAAACCTTTTGTATTTGTGCCAATTTAGTCCTAAACCTTTTTAATTCATGCCGATTTAGTCATTTCTGGCCAATTTTGACCGGATTTCGCTAACTGGACGCCAACTGGCTGACGTGGCCTAATCAATGTTGACGTGGACAACTTTTAATAATATTTTAATATTTTAATATTTGTAAATATTTTTATTCTTTTTTATTCTTTATTATTTTTTCCATTTTCTTTTTCTTTTTCTTCTCTCCTCCTCCCTCCGGCCGTTGGCCGACCATAATGACCGGCCAAAGGCGACGGCCAGCAAGGCTCGCTAGCCACATTGCCGGTGGCCGTGAGGGCAACCTCGTGCTGGGTGGCGAGGCTCACCCTTGCTGAATCGAGCCTTGCCCATGGCCGGCGAGGCTCACCCTTGCTGAATCTGGCGAGGGTCGAGCCTTGCCCATGGCCGGCGAGGCTCGACCTCGCTGAATCGTGGCCTGGGCAGCGTTTGGCGAGGGCGAGCCTCGCTGCCCAACGCAAGGCCGCCCTCGTGGCCACTTGCGAGGTGGCCGGCGAGCCTCGTCGACCGTCTCCTCTGGCTAGTCACCGTGGTCCAGCGCAGCGGGAGGAGGGAGGAGGAGAGAAGAAAAAAGAATAAAGAATAAAATAATAAAATAATAAAATATTCAAAAATATTATAATATTATTAAAAATTGTCTACATCAGCACCGATTAAGCCACGTTAGCTGACCATCGTCCAGTCACCAAAATCTAGCCAAAATTGGCCGAAAAAGACTAAATCGACACTAAGTAAAAAGGTTTAGGACTTTTTTGGCACTCTTCCCTTTACATTTTGATGGCCGGTACATGCTCCCTTTTATTTGGTTAGCCTACAGGAGCAGCCAAACACAAACTTGAAGTGAAAGGTTTATGATATGGTGGCAACTAGGGCCAAATTTTGAACATCAACATGGGCCAACATGCAAATCCAAATGGCAGAGCTAGTTCACACATAAGTTCTTTATGGGACCCATGGACATGACACTTGCCAATTCATGATGAAGTGAGATGTGCAGTACCCAACGGACACCCAAAAGTGATACAACAATTATCATCATATCCCCACCTTTTCGGGGGATGGGGTGGGGACGCGTAAGTTTCAAAAGTGAGTTTTGACTCCCACGCCCTACAAGAGGCAGGGAAAAAGTCTGAGAGTGAGTGTAGAGTAGGAATATAGTAGGAATAGAGTAGAACTGACAAAAAAAAAAAATGCATGAGGAGTTATTGCCTCTACAGCTCAATTGTCTTCATTTCTGCGATAACCAGCTCTCTTTGCCCTACGAAGTTACAATATCTAATGCTTCGCGTCAATAGTATCGCACTATTGTACAGAGCAATTATTGGCAAAGCATGTTAAGAACTGCCGGGCCGAATAAATATTGAGAAAATGTGTACAATGTTTCTCCAAGAATTCGACACTTCCCTGTCTAGATGGCTCAGCAACATCTAAACCATTCACCACATGGACTGTGGGGATTCTCTATATTCGCTAAACCTTTCCTCTAATTGATCCCACTCGGCAAACTTTCTCGGCCATGGCCACTCGTCCTTCTTCGAATATTACCCTTCTTCGAATAATACAACCTTGAAGCTACAAACATCAAACATCACTCTACAAATACGAATGACTTGTTCAATCGGAACAATGTTATACTCTAACATGAGTTCACTAAACACGGCTACAGGCATTGTCAAACTAAACCCAATACTCAATATTCTTGGTAGGGATTAGCCCAATCAATTCACCAACCCCTTTATATGACACGTGGCAATGTACCTAGGAACCACATTGTCATTAGTTCCAATAACCTATGTCTGTCACATGTGACCAATCTCCATTTGGACTCTTTCTTGCCTACTCAAAATCTATGAAATCCCTATATTTATTAAACTTGTGAAATTAACAATCCACTATTGAAAATCTACTCTAGTCCAAAGAGCGAAATGACAAGCTTTTTAAGGAGAAATTGAAATATGTGAACATAATATTTTGTAAGGAGTTGTGTCCTAAAAATTTGAAACTTGACAACCACATATGCATATAAGGTTTCGCGCGTAATATCAATTCACACTTAATTGGCTATCCAGGACATTTCACGACTTTTTGTCGAAGCGGCATTCATTGAGTGTGTGAAATATGTGAACATAATATTTTGTAAGGAGTTGTGTCCTAAAAATTTGAAACTTGACAACCACATATGCATATAAGGTTTCGCGCGTAATATCAATTCACACTTAATTGGCTATCCAGGACATTTCACGACTTTTTGTCGAAGCGGCATTCATTGAGTGTGTGAAAAGTCTTGTCAAGAGCTTTGCGACCGGAGAATCAAGGATGGCAAAAGATGAGGGATGCCATTATTATTATTATTATTATTATTATTATTATTATTATTATTATTATTATTATTATTATTATTATTATTATTATTATTATTATTATTATTATTATTATTATTATTATTATTATTATTATTATTATTATTATTATTATTATTATTATTATTATTATTATTATTATTATTATTATTATTATTCTTATTATTCTTATTATTATTATTATTATTATTATTATTATTATTATTATTATTATTATTATTATTATTCTTATTCTTATTATTCTTATTATTCTTATTATTCTTATTATTCTTATTATTATTATTATTATTATTATTATTATTATTATTCTTATTATTCTTATTATTCTTATTGGTAAAGGGTAAGAATATATAGCTTTAACCAACAATTACAAAAGATCCGGCGTCACAAAACTTGCACTCAACAAGACAACAAATCAGAGTGAGTGAAAGAGAGTCGAATGCAAAAGAGAATCATAAGAGCGAGCTTGAGGAAGCAGAAACGGCCAAAACAATGGTGAAAGGAAAAGGAAAGCAATGAGAGGCCACAAAAGGCCAGATGAACCATAATCTACACTCGCATTCGCCAACAACAAAAGTGAAGAGCCATCAAGGAAGCACCCACGTGAAGGAAGAGTATCCAAATAACAAACACCAGACTAGGGCCTTCCTAAAGTAGAAGACTCCCCAGCTGCAAAAAAAAAAAAAAATGATTGAATCAATACCCCAGCTATGCTGCAATCTCTAGTTTCTATAAGTATCATCCACACTCCTGAAGGTGGTGGCCTTATCTCTGATGACCTTGATGAGTTGATTATTCACCGTTGGAATGGATAAGCGTTGCTCTCTAAAGAGGATGCCATTCATGTGCTTCCAAATGAAATAACAAAAAGCACCAAAAAAGAGAAGCGAGCAATGCACTTGTAAAAGTCTTTGCCCGCAAAGGAGGCGGCCCAGTTGAGGTTCTCGACCCACGAACTGTTCTACCATGGCAAATTGCATCTGGAGGCCCAAAAGAAGGCGATGCTAGCAAAGATGCGGCATCGAAAAAATAGGTGGTCTATGGAATCCAACACCTCATTGCAGAAGGGACACAAGGCACTATCTATCATACCATAAGATAATAATAGAGCTTGGGTAGGAAGCCTGCGTTTGGCAATAAGCCAAAGGTTTAGTTGGTACCTTGGAGTGATCCAGTTGTTCCATATGAACGTGTGCTAGTAGACCCGAGTCTTCCTCCTCCTAGTCAAATCCCAAGCCGAGGCCACCGTGAACATGTGAGAGGTGTTTCCCTTCCAACCAAAACGATTGGAGAGGTGAGAAAGGGTGGGAAGGGGTTTCGCCTAAGAGTCCATGACCAACTTGGTCAAAGCTCCATAGTCGGTGAATAGGTTCGCCCACCATTGCCTACTTAGAAAGGTCAGATGTATAGATGGCTAAGTCTGGAAAATACAAGTTCAGAGGACCCTTGGGGTGCCAGTTATCAAACTAGAGGGACACCGAGCAACCATCCCTGATTTTCCAATAGAAGGAGCTTCGAAGCTCAGTCCTGAGTTGGAGGATCTTCTTCCAAGCCCATGAACAACAGGTCGGCTTTTTGGCCACCTAGAAATTCGACCTTTTTAAAAAGGTCAAGTGAATCCATTTACACCATAAAGATTCCCTATCGGCAAATAGGATCCAAACATGTTTTAACATGATAGCCTTGTTATACTCCCGAAGCCTACGGATGCCAAGGCCCCCCTCTTCTTTTGGGCAACATACGTCCTCCTAGGAAACCTTTGCACCCTCTCTTCCCAACTTCAGGCCTTTACATAGGAATTGTTTAAGAATTCTTTTGATTTGATCCAAGACCACTGCAGGTAAAATAAATACACTAACCCAGTATGATTGGATGGCATGAAGGACTGACCTGATCAACTGTAGCCAACTGGCGAAGGATAGGAAGCAATGAGTCCAAGATTGTACCCTTGTTGTGATGCGGTTGACTAACAGGTAGCAATCTGCCTTACTGATCCTAGAAATGATGATGGGAACCCCGAGATAGCGAGCTAGTAAGCTTCCTTCGTGGAAACCAAGGGTAAGGAGGATTTGGTTCCTTAAGGAAGGTGATCCTCCTACTAGGTAGACTTCACTTTTATTTGTGTTTGGAACCAAGCCAGACCAATCCGAAAAGATTTAGAGGCCTTCCTTGAAGAGCTTCACCGAAGGCAAGGCGACTTCACAAATAGGAAGACGTCATCCGCAAAGAATAACTATGATAGGCTGGTCGCTTTGCATCTCCAGAAATATTTGACCTCTGGCAACGAAGAGCGAGTAGTGAGAATACCATAAAATACCTCCATGACCAATGTAAACAGGTAGGGAGAAAACGGGGCCCCCCGATTAAGCTCACGACCACTAGCAAAGATTCCATGTAACTCCCCATTCAAAGCAATGGAAAACTTAGGGGTCCTCACACAAGTCATTATGAGCAGGGTGAAGTGATCGGGGAATCCGAAGGCCTAAAGGACAATCTCAAGGAAGTTCCAATCGACTATGTCGTAGGCTTTCCTAAAGTCCACCGTGATTGCACACTTGGGTGAGTAGGGCTGGATGTGAAAACCAGAAAAGAGTTCCTGTGTCAGAATGATATTATCCCTAATCCGCCGGCCCTTTAACAAACGCACTCTTGAAAGGCCCAATGACATCTTGTAGCATTACAACAACTCAATTGGCCATAACTTTAGTAATGCACTTATAGATGGTATTACAACAGGCGATTAGCCTATGGTCATCCACAGAAGTCGCATTCAGGCTTTTTGGTATCAGGACCAAAATGGTGTTGTTGATCTCCTTTAAGAGCCTACCTGAGATGAAGAAATCATTCACTGCCGATACAACCAACCGACCCACCGTCTCTCAGTTATGCTTAAAGAATTCAACTGTGAAACCATCCGGTCCAGGAGCTTTGCCTCTAGCTAGAGAGAATAGAGTATCACGGATCTTTGAGTCAAAAACGAGCCGATCAAAGGAAACTAACTTGTTCAACATTGAGGGGAAACTGAGTAGTCTCCCTGATGTCCCCAACCAAGGGTCTTCCTTGTATGATCTGTGGCGACAAAAGATCTTGGTAGTTACTAACAAAATGCCGGTGAACAAGCTCTGGTTCAGTGATTTGGATACCTAACGCATCCATAACCGAAAGAATTCTATTCCTTATTTGCCTTTTGTTGACATAATGATGATAGAATCTAGTATTGCGATCCCCCTCCTTTAGCCACTTAACTTTGAACTTTTGCCTGAAATAGGATTCTTCTTTAGAGCACAAGTCCAAGAAAGTACGCCGCTGACACTTTTCCAAATCTGCAAGGGCAACAGAGTTCGAGTCTTGCTAAAGGTCAAGCTAAGTGATCCGGAGCGCAGCTCTCGCTTCAGAAATCCCGATAGAGATGTTGGAAAATGATTCGTTGTTGAGAGTCTTGAGACGAGCTTTGAGAGTCTTGAGACGAGCTTTGAGGGCCTTGAGCTTGCACACCAATCAAAACATGGGCACTCCCTCATTCAGCATTTCCCAAACTTGGTTGACAATTGGAATGAAATCAGGATGATCCATCCAAAAATCAAACAATTTGAAAGGCTTCATTCGATGAACCGAGTTTAAAACTTTGACCACCATAGGGGAATGGTTAGAGATACCTGGTGCAAGGAAGGAAGCTTCCGAGAAGGAAAAAACCTGGCACCATTTGGAATTGACTAGGACTCTATCAATATTCTCTACCTTCCGCAAAGGACCAAAAGAAGTAGTACAAGTAAAACGACATCCAACATACCAAAAATCATCTAACTTAGCCAGAGATAAGCACTGTCTAAATTCATCGAAGCAAGGTGTCCAGCTGTCTGTACCCCCAAGTCTATCAGTTGGCTCTCTAATAGCATTGAAATCACCCGCGACTAGCCAAGGCAAATCTTGTAGAGCTGCACTTTTCAAGATAAGGTCTTCCCAAAGTGGTCTCTTGGAAGTGAAAGAGTGCTGGCCATAGACAACCGATACACAACAAACCATATCCGAAGAGAGCATCTTAAGATTCTTGTGGATCACCTATGCATTTACCGAAGACACTTCAAAGCTAATAACCGAAGGGTTCTAGCCAATATAAATCCTCTCTCTAAGAGCACAGCTATAATTCGAAACCTAACTCCAATCCCTTATTAGACTTGAAGAGATATAAGAGAACATGGCTTTCGGTTCTTTAGTCTCTAGAAGGCCAATGCAGCAAAGTCTATATGAGAAAATCAAACTATGGATCTTGGCTTGTCTAGTAAGGTAAACAAAACCCCTAATATTCCAGATACCTATGCACATAGATAGTATATACAAGTTGAAGGACTAAAAACGATTAGCTCGGCTTTGGAAGTTTCCGGCGAGAGGTAGCCGAAACCACAGGAGTCATGGTAGGAGGTGGATCAAGGAGTAGAGTTAGCAACTTATCCTACATCGTCACCAATCTTCTGGAGGCTGCCCTTAGGGACGAACCAGGGGAGAGCAAATCCTCATCCTCGAAACATCAAATTCGACTCCCCTATCTTGCAGTTCCAAAAGCCTGAAGTTAGTCGGTCTAGGGCTGAATAGAGATAGGACCCCCTTTGAAGGAGTGATCATTCCCTTCGACGGCTTGTGTGAAGAGATGGGAGGTCCAGGTTTCCCCAAAGCTGAAGACTTCACTGCTCGGTGGATGCCCTCATCACCGGAGCTGTTATGGTGGGAAGCGAGGCCTTCCTTAGGAGTAGTAGCCTTCTTTTTCTTTCATTTTACTTGTTTCCTAGTTTGGTGAGGCACCACCACCACTTCGGCTTCAACCGGTGTTTCAAGAACCTACTCCGTCTCATGCTGCTATTCTTCAGGTTCCTCTGCCAGGACAGGGACCATTGGGAGATGGATGTGAAGCTAGACAAGGGCCGTCAGGGTAGGGATATTAGGGGCCATTAGGGCAAGGACATGAGGGGCCATCGAGGCAAGGACATGAGGGGCCATTGGGGCAGGGACGTGAGATAGTCCAGCCACCATCGATGGAGGAGCGTTCTGGCCCCGCTGCACAACTCTATCGGCTTTGGAATTTGGTGGGGGGGGCATCGCAATTGTGACCGAAGCAACCACATCTTCCGCACTCCACTAGTCTCCACTTAAACTTGATAGATATCGAGTGAACAATTCCCTTCAAAACCACATTTACGAAGTTGCTCCTAGGTTGTCCCGCATGGAGCTCCACATATACCCTTGCGAAGGAGATCATCTTCATTTGTTTTGTTTACTAATCCACATAAAATGGTTACCCCACGACACTTACTATAGCACTAATGGAATGTGCCGACCAAAGTTCGAAGGGTAGCTTTTCAACCTAATCCATATGGGGATGGAGTCTTGTTTTTCCTTCTTTAGCTCCATGAGGGGCCTCCATTGCTTTAAGATAAGGGGCATCCTTGCAACCATAAGGAGACCATCTTCAAGAATTTTCCTCTAGAAAGTAGGATCCGGAATGTGGAAATAGTAGAATCCTAGGTCATCCGCCAAAACTTCAATAAGTTTGGGGCCCAAGCATGCTTCAATGATTCCTCCGTAAGCTTCTAGGGCAGCATTCTCCCTATATAATAGCCAATGAGGTACTTGTTCTACACGGGGTCCGAAACCTCTATAGACTCCCCCGAGAGATGGACGATAGGCTTGTTATCCATAAAAGTAGGTGGAACATAGGATAGATCATATCTTTTTGCTACAAGGCGAGCCACACTTGCCCATGAACGAGCGGGGGTTGCCTTTGGATCACCTGGTCGTTGAGCAGGCAGTTGTGACCTCTTGAAAGAGAATCGGCCATGACTACGGCCTCTCAAGCGGCTCGGTCGGGTTAGGGGCCCCAGCAGCCCTTTTTGCTTGACAACCGGACCAGCAGGAGCTAGTGTGATTAGAGTATCTTAACTTGGAAACCCCTGGGAAGAGCTACTATGAACACATGAGGTGGGGCTTCATTCCCTAGAGGTACTAGTTGGTTGCCGGGTTTCTCGGCCAGGTCCAATCGCATTAAAAGAAACAGCAACGATTTCCACAAACACCTAATGTGTAGTTCAAATCCTACTAATGAAAATCCATTGGATGGAGGAGACTTATTAGGTCCAGCTTCAATAGCACAATGTGGGATAGTAGAATAGATAAACTAGCACAGTACCAGCCTAGCAAGAAGCTTCAACCACAGTAGACACCCGGACTCATAGCAACAAAACCCTAGATGCTAAAATGGTGAGATAAGGACTTCTAGGCCACCTGCTAGGAACAGTTCAGTGGGGAAGATAAAGGAATTAAGGTGACCTTAGCCTCAAAATATGAGGTCAAATCGACCACCGGACCAACCATAGCAACCGAAACACCAGACCATCAAGTGAGCAGGAACCGTGGAGCAGAAAAGGTGAGATCTGAACTTAAAGGCCACCCGCTACAAAAAAATTCAGTGGGGATGATAAGGGATGCAAGGTAACCTCTATCTCCAAATTTGAGCTCAATACAACCACGGGAACTCCCACAGCAATCGAAACACCAGTTCATTGGGCTAAACTCGCGCACACACCTAGGGAAATGTAGATCTCGAGTTACAAGCCGGCCCACTAAAATTCCTTCAGTGGATATCAAGAGGAAGGTCAGAGGGACATGTCCTCCAAATTTGAGCCCAAACCGATGGCTAGAACTCCGGGAATGAACGAATGAGTATTCTGGATGAATAGTGCCATAGTTCGCCCGGTAGAGAGAACTCAGGTGAATAGTACCCGCTGAGGGATGCCATAATTGTTTTAGTGATTTCCCCATAATGGTGGACATTATTACTTTTAGTAGTACGAAAAGTCAGCCATATTGATGCTCTTTGGTTGAGAAAAACCCTAGAAATTATCAAACCACAAGCCAAATATAGAAATGTGAAGGCTAGTACATACAATCAAGATCATTCCCACGTATGGAGCCTTCCGAAACAGACATAAAATCTCAATCCCACAAGACGATAAAGTGAAGAAAGTGTCCAATATAAAAATCTCAATTTGGGAATCTTTTAATATGAAGTGGCCATTTACATTTTGATGACCCTGATTGTTTAAGGCGTGTTTGGTAACATTTTTATTCAAAAATTGTTCTAGGGAACAGAAATAGAAAAACTAAAAACTATTTATGTTCTGGGGAAGAATTTTTTAATAGAAGAACGCGTTTGATAACTATATAAAATTTCTATTCCTAGAATAGAAAAAGAATAGAAACACGTTTGGTAAACTTATATATGTTTGTTTCTTTTAATTTTTTAATATTTTTATTTTATTTTTCCTTTTTTTTTTTTATTTTATCTTTTTCTTTTTTATTTTCTTTTTTTTTTTATTTTCTTCCTTTTGGCTAGTCGTTGACCTTGGCCATGGCCGGCGGCTTTGCCCAGCCACGGTGAGGCTTGGCCTTTCAGGGGCCAGCGACGCTCCGGCAAGGTTGTCGGCCATGACCGAGGCCGGCGACCAACCAAAGATAAAAGAAGAAAAAGGAGAAAAAAAAAGTGTTTCTCGAAATTGTTCCCGGGAACAAAAAACAAGTTTTTTCTACTTATTGTTTCTATTCCAAATCTATTCCTAGGAACAAAAATGTAAACAAACGGGTTTCTGTTCTTTTTTTATTCCCTGGAACAAAAGAACAAAAATTTGTGTTCCGAGGAACATAAATAGATTTAAACAAACTGAGCCTTATTGGAGCATCATCACTAAAAAGCCACGCCCGCCATTTCTCATGGTCACAGGGGAGACGTAGCTCTTCGTTTGAGGTTTGAAATTAAGCAACAAAAGGGGAAAAGTTCATTAGAGTGGCTGAACGATTAAGCGTTTGATTTGGAAATAACAAGCATTATGTTTAATAACCAAATCTCCCACTTTGAGTAACCTATGTTTATCGTGCATATGTGGATTATTAGTTGATTTGAAAGATTTTGATATCTTATAAGAAAAAGGATGATGATATCATAAATATCTAAACTTTTGCTCATTTTAATCAAGTGACAAATTAAGTATCTTGACATTTTAAATTGGGCTAAACAAGGTGCTTCCATTAAGCGAGGCGCTATGTCATGTGATTTTTGTTGATGTGGTACTGTCCAAAAAATGCCAAATTCATTGCCAACTCACATTATATTCAATAGTGGGTGTGTTTGTTTATAAAATTTCATGATATGAAAATACTCTCCGGTAAAAATCATTTTGAAGGGAACTAGTTAGTTGTTATTTGTTTTATTAGATTAGCGCACCAAAAATGGGTAACTGCTCAAACCTCATTCTCAATAATGGTTATGGAAAAAGGCCAAGAAATCGGCATTTGATAAGAGATTTAATTTTTCTGGAAATATGATTTAGAATTCCTCTTCCCAATCTTAAGGGACGGTGAAGACTTGACGAGGGCCCCAAAAGATCCAGACTTGCCACTAGAGGTGTCAAAATGGGTCTTAGACCCATATATGACCCATTTAAATTATAAATTGGTCATATATTGGTCACTTATTTTTTGAGAAAAAGTAGTTAAATGGGTTTAACAATCAAAGACTTAAGATAGGTGGGTCTTAAATGGGTTGGATTTAGAACCCATTTTTAACCAAAACCTTACAATCTCTCTCTTCCCTCTTTAACTTTACAAAAATACTCTTTCATAAAAATCAAAATTACAACTATTTTCTTATTTTAATTTTCTTTTCTTTCCTTTTTTTTCTTTCTTCCTCCTCCTTTCGGTGGTCAACACGGCGATGGCCGGCGACCGGCTAGGCGAGCCTCAAGCTCGCTGAATCTAGCGAGGTGAAGGCCTCATCGACATCTGGTGAGCTCGAGTCTCACCGTGCCGTCGAGCTTGAGGCTCGCCCAACACCGGCAAGTTCGAGTCTCACCATTGCCGATCTAGCGAGCCTCGAGCTTGCTAGCGTGGGATGAGGCGAAGGCCTCGCCAACGTCCGACAAGGCTCGAGCCTCGCCGATTTGGCGAGAATCAAGCTTGCCAACGTTGGGTGAGGCTTGAGCCTCGCCGATTTGGGGAGCCTCGAGCTCGTTGGCGTCGGGCGGGCTCAAACTCGCTGACTCTGGCGAGCTCGAGGCTTGCCTGTGGCCGGTTTCTGACTATCATCGTGGCCGGCGGCCAGCCAAAGAAGAAGAAGAAGAAAACATAAAAAAAGAAAAAGAAAATTAAAAATTATATTCTTAAAAATAAAAAAATAATTAAAATTTTAATTTTAAAAAATAAAAATAATTAAAAATCGATTTTTTAAAATAACTATTTAAAAAATTATAAAAATTGTCCATTAAATTTGTGTTGTATAAAACTATTTTAGCAATATCATTTTTAAAAATATATAATATATAATATATATTTATATAATAAGCTTTCTTAAGTTTAGTTATGAGTTGAGTATAGGTCGGATCGGGTATGAGTCAAAAATTTTGCATTGCAATAAATGGGTCATAAATGGGTTAATGGGTCGATTTGGTTCAGACCATTTATGACCTAACCCAAACTTGACCCGACCCACCCATTTAATGGGTCTACTTGCCACTAACGCATCTCGGTGTCTGCATCCCTCTATCTCTCTCTCCTCTGTCCCCCATTACAAGAAGCTTGGACTCTAGATTCTCCCCTCAACGACTTCTCTTTCACGTCCTCTCTTCCTTGCAAAGATGCCAAAATCATCCTTATACGCCGTTCTCATCATCTGCCACCTGACCTTTTAGCAGAGTCGCTAGTCTGATATTTTCGGATATTATAAGGCTAGGTGACTAGTCATCTTAGCCTCTTCGTCCTCAAGTTCTTTAAAATTAGGATTAATACCCTGAAAAACCTCAAACTAGTATACATGTGACAAATTTACCAAAAACTATTTTTTTACCACAAAAAATCCCAAACTAGTATACCTTTGACAAATTTACCCCAAATTGGTATATTTATGTTAAATTTACTCTCTGTTAGTTTTCGTTAAATTTTACTAAAAAATAATAAAGTTAAATGATACGTGACAGTTAATTGGTATACCAATTTGGGATCTTACGCTCCGTTTGTCACAATTTACAATTTTTGTGATTTTTTTGTGGTATTAATCTAATTTAGCGGAAGGCATATTTGTCACAAATTTACCAATTTGAGGTTTTTTGCGGTCAAATAAATTAGTTTGGGGTAAATTTGTCATAAATGTATCAGTTTAAGGTTTTTTTTATGGTTAGTCAAGGTAAATTTGTTACAGATATGCCAGTTTGGAGATTTTCATAGTCAGAAAAATAGTTTGGGGTAACCATCGCCCTCAACGGCGCAGCTGGCTTGGGCTCTCTCCCCCTCACGAAGGGGAGGAGTTCGAATCTCAGAGGCATCGTTAGGGATTCTTATCTAGAGTACTGTGGTGGTGGGTCCTGCAGTCGCTCCCCCAGGGTTTGCTCGCCGGCTGTCGGCTTACAAGGTTCCCTGGGTTACCAAAAAAAAATAATTTGAGATAAATTTGTCACAAATGTACCAGTTTGAGATTTTTCAGAGTATTAACCCTTAAAATTGATATATTGAAAAACCTAAAATTTGTCGCAAAAGTATGATTGGGTCCTAAAACTTATTATGAAAGTATAATCGTGTTCTAAAACTTATAATGAAAGTACGATTGAGTTCTAAAATTTTCAAAAAGTATAATAAATTGAAAGACTTGATTGAATCGTTACCAAACTCACATTGTAAGAAGAAGAAGAAGAAGAAGAAGAAGAAGAAGAAGAGAGAAGAGAAAAAAAAAAGATTCTAGAAATTTTTTCCAAGAACAAGAAGATATCTTTTTCTACTTCTTGTTTCAATTTCAAATCTATTCCCCCAAAAAAAAAGATTTTTTGTTTTTAGGGACAAAAATTTTACCAAACGGATTTCTATTTTTTTTTTCGTTTCTCAAAACAAAAGAACATAAATAATTGTTCCGGGGAATAGAAATAAAATTTGCCAAACAGGCCCTACAATGCCACAAAAGATGTAGCCGAAGGAGCTATAGTTTGCTGGAATAGGTAAATGGTAGAAAGAAGAGTCAAAAGCAAAACCATTTTACGTAATGAGAATAAAATGGAAAAACTTAATCGTTCTTTCGAGGAAAGATTGTCACTGCTTTTGTTAGGCAAACTATATTAATTATTTATAGTAAGGAGACAAGACAAGAGCAAACATAGAGATAATGTTGACATAATTGATTTTGATTGGAGCACGTCTTCTTTCAAACCATGACTTGCATGGATAGATATTAAAAATAAAGATTTTAATTACGAGAGGGGCAAATACCCTAAATCTTCACATAGGAAGATCGCCAATAGAAAGATCAAATTCAAGGCCCAATATATCTAATTGGATCACATTTACTCAAAGGTTTAAGATAATAAATTATGAGCCAATTAGCATATATTGACTACTCTATACACAAATTCTTCAATATGAGAATTTTCTAATATAACTCACACGTGCATATCAACAATCTTCATCTTATGTATAAGCTCAATATTGAGTCTACACCTCTTTGTTAAGCTATTTTATTGTATCAACATGTCTCAACACAAATCTCTACTTCATTGCCTTGTGAATATCACAAAAATAACACTTGGCTTCATCTTTGGTATCTTTCTTTAGACCAAACAATGAAGGCTGCTACTGGAACAATGTTGTTACACCATAACACCCATTGTCACCCCCATACTTGTTTCGCTAGACCAAAGCATGAAAGTTGGCCATAAACCACTTTGGTCACAAAATTCTTTCCTTGAACTATTCACTAAACATGATACACATTAAGAGTGGGCCGTTAAAGAATCATTGGCTCTGATACCGTTGGCTAGTGCAAAAGCATAAGTCTTGATACCTTCACCGAAGGGGCACCAAGAGAGAACCCAAATTTAAGTTCTGTCAACATATCTAGTTAGATCAACTTTCACTCAAAAGTTTAAGCTAATAATTTATGGGCTAGCTATAATATATTAACTATTATACATCACACGGATTTTCAAGTTTATGACTTACAACTTATATGTGCATGCAACATGGATGCCAAGAAGCTCAATTAGGGGTGATCGGCTCTAGGTTCTAGTTCAGATTCTGTATAGGCTTCATTTAGAAGATGGAACCTATTTATTAGAACAAGTTCATCATTTTTTGGAATCTAAAGCCCACCATGCATACTCTAGAAACTAGAATGGAACAGCAACTAAAAGAGTGAACTTCTTGAGCTCACTACCTTCCCATTACAAGTTCTAGGATTGATTTCAGGGTCTATCCAAGTTCCATCTAAATTATTAATTACAATGAACTATCATCTTTAATAACCACTACTTGCTAGTATAATTCATGGACCATAACTTATATTTAGATACACAAAGGGCATGAAATATCAACAAAGCAAAAATCTCAATTATAAAATGAAAGTTCAAACTAGTGGTTCTAGATTATACACTCATTATCGAACACCATGGAATAATACAGGATCACATGAAGATAAAGACCAAGAAAAATACAAAAACGTGTTCCAAGTTCTAAGTTTCATCAACCTAGAACCTAAAACCTACCCATCGAAATAAGTCCCTCAATTTTTTGAACCTAAAATCTACTCTACATACCTTAGACCTTGGAGACTAATAGGTTCCCACTAGTTCGATTCTCAGGTTTTAGGTTTTACCTAGGAACCATACTCACCCCTAAGCTCAACTAATCCCAAAGTCCAAATTTGTTCTAAGTCTCCATCCGGGATTACTTGGGGAAAATAATTTCCTTTCACTCTCTAGATTCTATCCCCGCTTTTAGTGCGTGGAATTTTTGTGTCTTTCCTCGGGTGGAAAGCTGGAGTGAGGATTCTAGAAGTTGAGCTGGAATCACAAAAGATTTGATTTATACGAGCCAAACAAAAGATAAGACATTCATTTAGATATCTAATCATTCTTATGATTATTTCTAACATGTTCCAAATCTTGGTCCAAAATCGTTCCTAATAGAAAGGTCATCTTCGTTCGTTTGAATTAAAATTTGATTATGTATTGCATTTCACATGCATATATATGATGGAAATTTATGTCGGTGATGGCAATGTGATTCACTTCACACGAACATAGAATAGAAAAATCATATTCCCATCATTGTCAAAGACTGGCCACAAGCAAGAAATCATGCCTCCTTGCAAAGAATGTGAATACCAAGAGACCATCAATCGTGGGGTCATCAAAACTTGTCTAGATTACTTCTGGTGGGACGGCAAAAAATTCCGATCCCTCCACTATTATGAATATGGGTGGCCACTACTAGGGCTTAAGCTCACAAGGCGAGGAACTTGCACCATGTTACTTGCTACCAAATTGCCCCATCAAGTCATTGATACGGCTTGCAAGCTTCACGATAAGAATTATTTTGGCAACTACAACCTCATCAACAACAACTGTGAGCATTTTGTCACATTTTGCCGGATGGACATTCATTCAAGTGAACAAACAGCATTTGTTAATGATTGTGAGCGCAAAATTAAGGAAGCTAAAGAATGGACCATGAAGTTGCTGCAGAGAAACTGAATTCCAATAATCCAACATTCCTCCAATCTTGTATTCTGTTTGTTTGTTTTGATAAGCAACTACTGTTGGCGTTTGGTATTCTGTATGAGCATAGGCCTACGGTCGTCCTAAGTCAAATATGTTGGTGAAATATCACGTTCTAATATCGCTTATTAATTATAATATTTGGTGAAAAAAGGAAATGTTCAGGAAGGTCCACATGAATTTGATCTACCAATGACAAGGGGGTGAGGCTGTTTAGTAGGGTTTGTAAATGACTCCCAGGGTTAAGTGTCCAACGAGAACTCGTTTTATAATTACGCGAGTTAACTTTGTATTTCATTGTTTTGGATTTCTAGCACTATCTTACTGCTGTGAAAGGACGGCTTAGTGGGTCCTGACACTATCGATAACATGGAGAAACACAGACGATGACAGTATATGGAGTCGAAGCAGTATATGCAATAATTGCAAATGTTTTTTCTCTTCGCTTAAAAAGCATTTGCATTGTAATGATATTTTCGCAAACACCCGAAGAGATGTATAAACTTTGAGAATGCATAATGGATCTTTTTTGTCCACAAACTATCTAGTAAGAGCAAGTCCTGGAGACATATTTTTTATTTCTATGAAATGAGTGGATATAGATTTTATAGTAATGTTGTTTATTTTTTCGCACTTTTCTTTATCTTGAAAGAATACTTCTCAATACATAGGATGCCATTCAATTAAGAAAATACATCATGCAGCCAATACAAAATTGACGTATATAAAAGTGTAGTAATAACCTATTTTAAGAATTAAGTGCAATGCCTTCTCAAGTTGTAAGCTTAGAGGCATCAAACATATGAACAAATTGAGGAAATTGTCCAAAAAGTTCTAAATTTATTATCCATTTGAGGTCCAAACAATCAACGGCGGCCTTAGCTGGCCAAAGGGACACTGCTAAAGATGTACAATACACAAAAGAAGAAAAGTAAAGAAAAGGATTCAAAAAAAATAAAAACAATAATTTTTTTTTCAAAAATTCATGAAATGGTATGCAAAATGAGCTGTTTTGTGCTTGAATTCTTCCATCATTTGACATTTGGACCAAAAATTCTACATTTAGATACGGGAACCCCATCGCTTGTACCTGAGCCGTTGACAATGGCCTCTTGCCAAGATCCATCGAGGCCAAGCTTGGGTCCAAAGAGGTTGGGCCTAGAACCCTCATGCTTGGGCTCTAGTCCACAAAGTGGGTTTGGGACATCAGAGCCCATGCTTGACCCTAGGAACTATTACCGTTGCTTGACTCCCGACACTTTGACCTAGGTCGACAAAGGTCAAGCACAAGCCCCTGATGCTCATGTCTTGATCTTTAACATCCAAGCTCGGATGGAAATGTTTACCTTTGGAATGAAGATAAATGAGCAGGCACTTCCATTAAGGTTGGGCTCAGGTCAAAGCACCCACATTTTGGGTCCATTGAAGCTAGAGTCAAGGCCCAAGCACCCACATCGAGGTCCATCGAGATTGGACTCAATATCCTTGTGCCCATATTAGGTTTCTTAGCTATTTATGTGTAAGTCATTAGTGCTATAATAATGTATGTTTATTTAAGAAAATTAAATCAAATTTCCTTTACCAAATGATTAAAAAAAATCAATTTGTCTTTAGGTTTCAGCTAAAAATTAAAAAAATATTGCCAGTTTCTTAAAATAACTTCCTAAAGAAATTCTTTTAGGTATGTCATATCTTTGAAAGTTTCGTTCATTGGCCCCACTATTTTATATTTTTTATCTGAAAAGAGGCAAAAGTAAAGATCCTAAGCTTATGTTTTCTGTTCATGATAGTGATGGGATGGGCCCCACGTGCAGGGACAAATACTAATTTTATATGGCGTTTGACTGCTTTTCACAATCCATCAGCTCAGTCATGATTATTCACGTGTATAGTCGGATTTCTATTTTTCGTAGCCCCCTTTGAAGAGTTATTTTACATACTAAATTCCTTAATTATTTAATAAAGTTACATAGGTAGTAGCACTCAAGGAGATCTCAAGTAAATGCAAAAATCCTAAAATTATCTCAAAGTTCGGATAAGTTTCTAAATTTCGACAAAAATATATCATGAGCAAAGCTTGAACCTTATCTAAATATATCTGATAACAATTCAAATGTATTGTCACTTATTTTGTATCATAATAAATAAAATAAAAAAAACACAGCAATTGCATACGTGTCATTATGCTGAGTGATATTCGACTGTGGATGGGTCAACATTCTAGATACCTTTAAAAAGAAACTATAAACAAATGGAAAAGCATGGAAGAAGATGACTAATTTGACTGGAATTCTGGACTCGGTATTGTTGACTCTGCCCGACCAGAGCGAGTGGAGATCAGAAATTCTACACTAAAGAGAAACAGGGAAGCACCCCTTTTTGGCCAGAGAAAGATCCCGAGCTATCTGGCTTGAGAGAGATCCTTATCCATGACATTTTTTGGGAATTTGTTTCTCCCTTCCTTTCATCGTCATGTGAAATTTCGAAGACCAGCAACACAACCCTTTGAATTCGGTCATACTCCTTTCCTCTCTTCATACGTTACAAAATTTGATGGTCTCTTTCCATTCCCAGTTAGATTTTCGAAAAATAAAAGATGTTAACTTGTCCTTGTAAAATCTACACAGCTCTCTCTCTCTGGTTAGTTTTGTAGTCTACCAAGGGACACGTCCTTAAGCCGTGACTCATTGCAATTTATTTTTTATTTTTCATATTTCTTGTACAAATCCTCACAGCATATAGGAGCTCAATGGTCGATAGGACCTGATTTACTTTTTCGTAATCCTCATACAAAATTCTGCAACACACAAAAACTTAAAAGGGTTCAAAAATACAGTGGGCATAATTTACTTCTTTTATCATTCGACGATCATTGAGAGATTAGAGATAGTGCTTTACTAGCATAACAATTTTTTACCTATTATGAGAATAACAACTTATTATAAGTTACAAATTTTTGAATGAGTAAACCCTACAACAATTTATAATAATTATTTGATTTTTTATAATTCGGAATATATTATTATTTTCAAAATAAATTAAAGACCGATACTCAATCATTTCTCCTATCAATATCCAACATTTTCGGCCTCTCCATCTCTATCTGAACTAGACCTCAATAAACCCACAACTTAAAATTGAAGCATGGACGGACCACCAGCCCGACATGTCCTAGGAAGCCCATACACAAGTGCAATTTGGCCCAGGCAATCCTAATATACTCATAGACGTGACCCACCCACGCAGGATCGACGACGTTCCCCTCTGCAGCAAATCTCACTTTTATTTGCACAAAGCAATTATTGATAGCGCCCGTGTCAAAGAAATGCCATGGCGAATAGCTTATCGAGAACAAAATTACGTTTTCCCCGAGAATTGATCCCGTGTCTCGTCTGGATGGTCGACAAGCAACTGAAACGCTCATCTGAGAGACCTTGGAGTCACTACAATGAACGCCATACCTATACTGCATTACAAAATCTAAATCCTGAAATGGAAGAAGGAAAGTAGTCGCCTGGACAAACAGCATTTATACAAAGATGATGAATCTGCGGCGAGTGGAGATGATGATTAAAGAATGAGCGACCGTGCCACATCGCCCGGTGGGATCAAATGTCTAGGCTCCAATGTTTCCCATACCAAGCGCAACTGATTATTCACAACGCTTCCACGGCTTCGTTCATCGGCGGCCAGTGTTTGGGCGGATCCTGGAAACATAGGAACGCGAGTGCAGCTGCATTGAGAGCATCCTTCAGAGGATATCGCTTTTGCAATCGCAAGTCCGCGATTCTTTCCAATTTCCTTTTCGAAAGATGAGGCTTGACCCACTCCACCAGAATCTGCTCTTCAGTCAGGACAATTTCCATCATATGCTCACGTTCCCATCAAAGCTCAACCAGTGCAACCCCGAAGCTATAAAAGTCGCTCTTCACGTACAAATGACCTATTCAACCAAAATGATAAGATACCCTAGCGTGGGTTTGCTGAACATAGCTCCAGGCATCATAAAACTAAATCCAAAGTGCAATGTTCTTGACATTGATCACCCCAGGCAATTCATAAAGCCCATCATATTACCTGCGGTTATATAGTCCGGTGTGGCGGTAACATAAGTTCCAGTAACTCGCGTTGTCATATGATTTGTCTTCATTTGGGCCCTTTATTGCCAACCCAAAATCTATGAAATCCTTATGTTTATCTTAACTTCATTGAAATCCTTACATTTATTTTGGAAGACAATCATTTTCATAATTCAGCCTATGATCGTTCCGCAGTTAGGTTTTGCTCTCTGGATATATCTTTGTGAGGATTGGATCTTGAGGTGGCACACTTTACCTTATTTATACATGAAATGGGTACACATAAAAAATATCGACACTTAATTTGAGAACTCATTTAGCTATTCATTACATAGAAAATCATAGGTGAGCTTGACCCCTTAATCAAAAAATAAGCTCCACCTGTTAATTTTATACCATTTAAATTTTTATGTGTCGTAAAGTTTTGTATAAGAATTATGAAAATTTAAATTACATTCATCAATTGTAAAGCTTCTAATTATTTTTTGTAAGTTGCGGAATTTTCATATATGAATTACGAGCCCCGAGAGACCTGTGTAATTTTGACAAAGACAAGTTAACAATTCTATTTCTGGAAAATCTGACGGGAATCAAAAGAGGATGCGAAGATGTGTAATGCATCACAAGTCAGAGAAAGGAGAAAACAGAGAGACTGAATGAGCTTGTATTGAAAAGGGTTGTGTGCTGCTGGTTGTGGGGATGACCCGTAATGATGATCATCATTATAAAAAGAGAAAAACATAGAAAGAAAATCCCAGAAAAAAGTTTAAAAACAATGAATAAAGGTAAACGTCAAATCCATCTATCTAATCGGATAGTCAAGTGATGGGGGGTCTCTCTTCCTCCTCTTAAGGACGTTCCTCTTGCCGACGAAGAGACAGGCCAAGCCTTCCTTGTTTCTCTTTTTACTTTTAAAGCCGGAAAAGAGCGTAGAATTTCTCATCTCCACTTTCTACATTGATGTTCAAATTCAACAGTACTAAATCCAGAATTCTTTGTCAACTTGGTATCTTCTTTCATCTCTCCTTTTTTTGTCATTTCTTTTTAAAACTTTCAGAATCTAGAAGTATCCACATTTTGATATTCTTGCACACAATAATATGCAAATGTTGGCACCTAAATTTTGGCGACCAATTTAGATATTTATCTTATTAAAAAATTAGGGGTTAATTTTATCCCTGAAAAAACAAAATCACATGGCATATAGTTTATGAACATTTTTGTTTATTTTATTGGGCCGACGGCAAGTGCAAAATTTTTCACATATTCCGTTGGGATTTTCATATATTTAGGCAATATACACCGAGTGATGTATTTTTTATGGAAAGAAAATTCTCGAATGAAATATTGGAAAAAAAAAACACAAAAAATATTGCGCGTGGTGGGATGATATATTCAATAGTATTTTGCACGAGCAAAGTTGGCAATGAAATATACCACAGAGATACAATTTTTCGGTGTATAAAAAGGAGTCGCGTACGGTGGGGAGCAAATGAGGCCACACATATTGATATACACGGCCACAATTCGCGAAAAGAGAAGGAACCGAGAGGAAGAAGACAACTCAGTCAAGGCAACCACCCGCCATCGTATTCAACACCAGGCTTCAAAGGGAGCCACGCAATGGAGAATATACGGCCATGAAATTCAGAAACAAGAGAAGGAACTCTCTTCTTGGCAACAGGTGAGAGAATTAGGAGGTGCATAGCCAAGTCCATCGCCACGATTCCCAATCCGTGGGTTCCTCCAACTCCGTAATCCCAGCGCCATTGCTTCTGGCCGATGACCAACTGCTGCCGAGGAGTTCCTATACAGCCAAGCCGTGAACCTTCAAACGACAATCCTCGCCACAAGTGCCACAAGCAGCAACCATCGAACTAGCAACGTTGAGTTTTTGTTTTGCAGGTTGTCAAGTGAGATTCACTTGCCGATTCTTGAGCCGAGCCATATTGGCAAACGGCCCCTTCGCCGTTCATCCTTAAGTCCACTTGCCGTGGTTCTGCCTTGGCGAGCCCCATCGACACGATCGACGTCAATTTCTCGCTTGACCCAGCAGTTCCTTCATGCCGTTGGTGACTGAGGTCCTCCGCGTTCACCCGATCAATCGCTAGGACAAGCTCTGATTGCGTGTAGCTGTGGCAGAAATTCTCGCATGTTATGTCCACCGGAGGTTTTTGTTAAAATAGAAATAAGAAATAAGAAATTTCTTTTTGCGTGCAGGTGTGATTCGTGAATGAAGTGGTGAAAATTTCCTAGAGGAGTGCACGTGGACCATATGCGAACAAGGAGACTACAAGTGGTAAAAAGTCTGATTAGCTTCAAGTGTATTCTGTGGGTGCAGGTGCTTCCTTTGGAATAAAAGGTTTTCTAGTGTTCCCTGTGGTCCAAGACCATTAAGCACGATAAACTCCTCCAGCAACGCAGTCTTCTCGCGTGCCCTGTAGCCGTGGACACACCCAATCGAACCACTGCATCAAGCTCACCATAAGCCATCACCAGTCCCATCATCCGATGAGTCCAAATTTGGGAACCATATTATGAAATAGGTAAAGATATTATCCAAATTTAATTTGATAATTTCCTTACTTAATTTGTTGATATTGCTTTCAAATTCAAATCTTCCGATGATGCATCCAATCCAAATTTTCTTGAAAATCTTTTTAAATTAGGGATTTATTCCTTAATTTCACAACGTGCACATGATTGATAGTCTGATTTCACGCTCGAAATACGACTCGCAATCGCACGGAAAAATTGCCAATCCGATCTCACGCTCGAGATACGATTCGTGATTTTGTTAAAAATTGGCCAATCCGATCTCATGTGCAAGATACGATTCGTCAATTTATTTCCCTAAATTAAATGGACATGGATGATATATTGCTTGATTTGGTGCCGTGCTTTCTTGATGCCTCTATTTGATTGCTCCCATAAAAGAAAAGCCCAAAAATATTTATTTGAGTTAGGTTAAATGCATGTTAGGATATTACTGGTTTTAAGGTTATGTTGCATGTTTAGGATAGGAAATTTATTTCGAATTTCTTAAATAAAAAGACCAAAAACATTAATCTAGGATATCATATTTTCTTCTCATTAACTTAAATTGCACGTTTAATTATTTGGCAATTTTAATTTCGAATTTCGTAATAAAAAGAAAAAAAGAAAAAATAGAATTAGGGCAGTTTTTGCACGTCATTGCATATTATGATAGATTGCATTTATTAAGAAAATAAAAAAATCATGGGCACGTCATATAGCGTTAGGTTCATTGAGATGCATGTCATTTAGTATTTTCGCTAGGCCCATTTAAATAGAAATTACATGTCATTAGAATTAGGTCATTTAATTAATATTGCATTGCATATTGCATGATTTTCATTAATTAAGTAAAAAATAAAATAAAAATTGCGTATTAATTAGAAACCATACCTAGGGTTGTTGATGTAGATTTTAATTTAACATTGCAGATGCTTTCGTCGCTTTGAGGTAAGTTTTTGCAATTTATTTATTGTTTATCTGGGTGTTAAATTGGTGGATTGCGCACCTGCATGATCACCTCGCATGTTAGGGAAATAAGTTTAAAATCAATCCAAATTGCTTGCAAAACATTTTTCAAAATAAAAAGAAAGGTACCAAAAGGACATTAGAGGAATCTAGCGTAACCAAGTCCCCGTACCCATAGTCTCTGGCTCGTAAGAGTAAAGTAAAACTCCCGTTACTTTACTTGGGTTTCTAATCGACCTACCAAAAATAGATTAGTGGCGACTCCTAATTGAAAATCAATTGCATGTTAAGAGAACTTGAACCGAAAGTCGCGAATTGGTATGGGCTTGGGAGAGCCCGAGTTAAGTCTAAGCTTAACAATCCATTAACCAAACCCTAGGTGGTTCACACCCGAAAAATTAGTCACGATAGCTTGGCGACTCCGCTAGGGACTTGAGTTGAAACTCTTAGTGGACTTAGGCCAATTTTCTTTTTTGAAAAAATATTTTTTTTGGCAGCAAGAATCCTAGGTACGTCCCTAACATTTAGGTGTTAAATGTTCTTGCAGATTGGGAGGTATAAGGGGAGTAGTGATTGCTAACCCTTGTCTTGCAGGTTGGAGTTGAGAATGAATGTTTTAGATTCGAGTTATTGAAGTGTTGTTTGATATAAACTATTGTGCATGCCTTGCATTTGCACTACACTATTGCACACACAATCCGCCGCCGGACCTGGGCCGCATAGGATCATTTAGGATGGTATTGAAATGAATACCACTCCGACCGCATGCTCGCGATACGAGTCACCCATCTCAATCCCGAAGTTTTTTTCATGGTGTCAAGAGTACCCACCTCGGTCCGCATGCTCGCAACCCGGGTCGGCTCTTTGACTAAGCCGGAGTCATGAGGACCCGACATAGTCCACAAGCCCGTGGCTAGTCCGATCATCCTTGTGGCTCCACTTTGATAAGCCTTATAGAGTAGAAATCAAGCCACTTACCATGCGCATGTCCATGTGATTGCCATTAATTTTCCTTGGCGAAGTAAGTCTTCAATCCCTATACTATGCAATTTACTTTTTGTCCATCCATGACAATCTAGGTTAGTTGTTTAATCTAATTCATTTGTCAATTAGAAATAAAATGAGGAAATTACCATACAATGAATCATTTGCAAAAAAAAAAAAAAAAAAAAAAAAAATTTGGAGAATTTGTTTTCAATTCATGTTTAGGAAATTTTTTCTTGTTAGGGTGTCTATCCTTATTTTCCTAGTCCATTTTTAGGAAATGCCCTTCTTGTAAGAACTTTTCTTGAATAAATGAAAAAATGGAAAAATCGATTAGATCATTGTCATGGATCGACTTTCTATTTACCCTCATGCTTACATGTTCCTGTTTATTTGAATTAGGTGATTATGGAATGATCCCGCTCACCCAATTGTTCATGATCAAGAGCTAAAATGACGAATCAAAAAGAGCTTATCTCGTCAAGCAAAAGTGCTGTGATCTATCTTCAATGAGAAATTGTGACTCTAAGGAGAGAGCCAAGAAGACTTTTTGAACCGTATCATTTTCCTGAGGTAGCAAAATTTGATGCCGTCATGAAGAAACTAGTGACATATATAGAGGGAAAAATATTTGACCTGAAGGGTGAAGAATTCAAAGCATAACAGAGAGGCATTTGAAAATAACGCGTCAATTTCCAGTGATTGCGGGCCCATTGATTTGGGAACATACATCCAAAGGAAAAATAGGCGTGGGGCAAGGGATCATTTCCTAGCTGATCTTGATGACATCTCCCAAGAGAAAAGAAGACATTAAGCACTACTTATCCTCTTACTTGTCCCGAGCGATTTCCTTGCACATCTCATTACAATTTGTGTGATGTGTGACACATCTCATTACAATTTGTGTGAGATGCCATTCTCGAAAGCCAAATGAAGTTTCTCATTTCCATGAGAAAATGATGAAACAAGTCAAAAGAAGATCATCCGTCTTGAATGAAATGGATACATTGCGTTCATGAATATAATTAATTTGGGAGATGACGCTTTGTTCTTTTCCTTGCAGATGACGAATTGGGGGCACTACAGATTCTAGTAGTAACATGACTGAGATAAAATCTCGATCCGAGCCAAAATGGTTGTGCAATTTGAATTTACTTTGATGTTGCATAGTATCCTATTCATACACGTTGTTTTGTGCAGGGGCTAAAGCAAGATTTCATCAAATCAAAGATCGGATTTTCATCCTCAATTGATCAATTTGTGTGTTTGTTCCCTTTCAATAGGGGCAATCTAAGGACACCTATTGCTAAGACAGTCCCTTCGTGGGACAATTCCTTGAATGAATGCTTGAAATCATGTTTTTCACACTTATGAGAACATTTTTTTTAGTGTAATAAATTGTTTGTTTGAAGTCACAAGCGTTTTTCATGCTTAAAGTTGCTAGACTCTTTTGAAAGAGAATTTTCACATTGATTTAGCTCACCAATTTCATGTGGAGATTTGGAGTGACTTCAATGCTTAAGAATGCTTAATGAGAGGTATCAGGATGATGAAAGGCAAGCCCTATCTTATATACAGTCCCCTACTTATACACTTGTAAGAAGAGTGTAGAAAGTTCCATATCTACAAGGTAAAGAGTTCTCTCGCAAAAGGTATGATGACTGAAATGATGAGGGGCAGTTCATTTCTCTATCACAAACACTACAGGTGATACATTGCTTAACCCTTTTTTAGCCCCATACACTTGTGGAGATTTTTTTCAAATTATCCCTGTCAAGAACCACCCCACATTGGGGCAAGTTGGAGGTAAGACAGCATCATGAGGTGAGGAAAATGAAAAGAAATTTCTTGTTCTCACTTGCATTAAATCTTCAAGTCGTGCTATTACATTGAATTCATGTGGTAATTTAAGTGCCTTAGGATGACGAAGAGCATTTCTTTCTCTATCCTACATACTTATATCCTTTGCACAGCCCATTTGAGCCTGCAATGTCATTCCTTTAAACCCAGTTGGTGATCATCCCCCACGCTGGGGCAAGGCAAAAGACAGATGAAGACCCTTGAAAGTTTGAGTGTCATTCAAAGTGTAATTGCTCGACGCATGCATAGAAATCAAAATAGAACTAATGGGCATGAAAAAGCAGTGTGCCTGGTAAAAGCAAGGCCAATGCCCATGAAAAAAAAGTGAAGAAAAAAAATGAATGAGAACTAGTGGCATGAAAAAGCAATGTGCCTGGTAAAAGCAATGCTAATGCCCATGAAAAAAAGTGAAGAAAAAAAATGAACGAGAACTAGGGGGATGAAAAAGTAGTGTGCCTGGTAAAAGCAAGGCCAATGCCCATAGATGAAAAAAGAGAGTCAAGATAAGGTGACTCTCAATTGCAAGAATTGAATCCTGATAGAGCAATACTCAAAGAACTCAAAAGTTGAGTTTTTACAATTAATGGGGCATTTCATGAAGACAATCCCCGATGATGAAAAAGAAAACTGGTGACAATGCCAAGATGACACCAACCCTCACCATTCACACACATTTTGAGCCTAATGATCTTTTCATTTCTCAACCCATGAACCAGCCTACGTTACGTCCCTTACAAGTCTCTTCAGATTAGGGCACTTGAATTAACATAGGGGTTCACATGTTTTAAGCATCGCTCGAAGGAGTGCGAGCAAGACTATTTCTTTCTCATTTTGCAGGGTTCTTGACTTGTAAACCCGGAGATGATTGCAAAGCTGTTCTTTCAATTGCTTTGACTCGAAGAGTCCCTTTGTTAAGCCATTGACTAAGCCCACATTACGGTCCCTATTAAAGACTTCTCAGATTGGTAAGGTCGTACCGTTTGCGAGAATACTTGGACCCTTGTTGGTATGATGATAGTGAGACGGAGTGATTCTCATAAAATAGCCTCTAAATGAGAGTGAGTGAAAGTCTTTTCTAACTGAAGGTCCCTCATTTGGTATTCTTAGAAAATCCATGTCATGAGTGAAGATTGTCTTGAATGATAATTCTCTCCAAAAGAGAAATTTGGGTGATGCAAATGTCATTATGCATGAACCCCGATTGAGTTGATGAAAACCTCACTAAATTTTGAAATGTGCATTCTAGAGTAGCTCAGATTGTCTATCTCTTTGATGAATGCATATTAGTTTTTGCTCCAAATCATGTCTGAAAGGTAATTCAAGTTCCTTTCAAAATGTTTCATGATATTAGGAGATGAAAAACCTCCACCATGAGATGAAAGACCTCCACAGGATATCTAAATTCCAAAAGACATATCCCCAAGAATCAGAGATATCACCAGGTAAGTATATCTCTACCATACTCTAAAATACTTGTCATTGTGCAGGTATTCTCTCTCAAGTGTATCGACACTTGACTTGGTCAAGCTATCCAATTATATCGACCTGGCGTGCTTTCATAGCCCAGAGTCATTTTCATCAACTCGGCATGCTTCCATAGCCCGATGTCCCTTATAATTGACATGGCATGCTTTCGTAGCCCAGAGTCCTTTTCATCGACTCGGCGTGCTTTTGTAGCCCGATATCCCTTATAATTGACTTGGAAAGAGTCCATTTTATCGAACCGGCGTGCTTCCGTAGCCCGGATTTCTTTTATCGACCTGGCGTACTTTCATAGCCCAGAGTCCTTTACACCGACACTCAATGGAGTTGTCCCCCAAAGATTTTTCCTCCAGATTCAATCTGATTAAGGCGACCGAAGAATGGTTCGGATCCTGGTCGGATGATTTCTATCGCAAGGCTAGGTGACCGAAGAATGGTTCGGGTCCTAGCCAAGCAAAACCTCAGTCTAAGCGACCGTAGAATGGTACGGGTCCTGGAAAAGCAATTTCCTCATTTAGGTGACCGTAGAATGGTATGGGTCCTGGAAAAATAATTTTCTTCGTCGAGGCGACCGTAGAATGGTACGGGTCCTAGAAAAGCAATTTCCTCATTCATGCGACCGTAGAATGGTACGGGTCCTGGAAAAATAATTTTCTTCGTCGAGGCGACCGTAGAATGGTACGGGTCCTTGACAACACCTATTCAGGCGATCGTAGAATGGTACGGGTCCTGGAAAATGAATCCCCGTTTAGGCGACCGTAAAATGATACGGATCCTAGACAAAACCTTTATGCTGTACCGGGTGACCGTAGAATGATTCGGGTCCTGAGAAAGCAGTTCTTTACAAAAAATTTCTGCCGTACTGGGTGACCGTAGAATGGTGCGGGTCCTGAGAAAGCAGCCTTTTTGCCATACTAGGCAACCGTAGAATGGTACGGGTCCTGGACAGGTAACACCCACTACCTCGAATTACTCTATCATCCTCAAAGGTAAGTTATTCCAAGTAGGTTCATCTATCATTTGCATTAGCATTTCCATGCATCATACAAATTGCATTAAAAAATGGAATTCATGTTCCGACAAAAAAAAATCATTCACTGCATGTGCATGGTCAAAATTTAGGTCTCAATTTATCTTTGAAGGCAACCTCTACGAGCTCACCTTCAAAGAGGGGCAACTGTTGACACCTAAATTTTGGCCAATCCGATCTCATGTGCGAGATACGATTCATCAATTTATTTCCCTAAATTAAATGGACATGGATGATATATTGCTTGATTTGGTGCCGTGCTTTCTTGATGCCTCTATTTGATTGCTCCCGTAAAAGAAAAGCCCAAAAATATTTATTTGAGTTAGGTTAAATGCATGTTAGGATATTAATGGTTTTAAGGTTATGTTGCATGTTTAGGATAGGAAATTTATTTCGAATTTCTTAAATAAAAAGACCAAAAAAATTAATCTAGGATATCATATTTTCTTCTCATTAACTTAAATTGCACGTTTAATTATTTGGCAATTTTAATTTCGAATTTCGTAATAAAAAAAGAAAAAATAGAATTAGGGCATTTTTTGCACGTCATTGCATATTATGGTAGATTGCATTTATTAAGAAAATAAAAAAATCATGGGCACGTCATATAGCGTTAGGTTCATTGAGATGCATGTCATTTAGTATTTTCGCTAGGCACATTTAAATAGAAATTACATGTCATTAGAATTAGGTCATTTAATTAATATTGCATTGCATATTGCATGATTTTCATTAATTAAGTAAAAAAGAAAATAAAAATTGCGTATTAATTAGAAATCATACCTAGGGTTGTTTATGTAGATTTTAATTTAACATTGCAGATGCTTTCGTCGCTTTGAGGTAAGTTTTTGCAATTTATTTATTGTTTATCTGGGTGTTAAATTGGTGGATTGCGCACCCGCATGATCACCTCGCATGTTAGGGAAATAAGTTTAAAATCAATCCAAATTACTTGCCAAACATTTTTCAAAATAAAAAGAAAGGTACCAAAAGGACATTAGAGGAATCTAGTGTAACCAAGTCCCCGTACCCATAGTCTCTGGCTCGTAAGAGTAAGTAAAACTCCCGTTACTTTACTTGGGTTTCTAATCGACCCACCAAAAATAGATTAGTGGCGACTCCTAATTGAAAATCAATTGCATGTTAAGAGAACTTGAACCGAAAGTCGCGAATTGGTATGGGCTTGGGAGAGCCCGAGTTAAGTCTAGGCTTAACAATCCATTAACCAAACTCTAGGTGGTTCACACCCGAAACATTGGTCGCGACAGCAAATGACTACCATGATTTTCGTGATATAAGAGAAGCGATGATATCTCTAAGCTTTTGGCAAGTGTGTTCAAGTAAGGTCCCAGCTTTACTTATGACTTATTTTTATTGGAATTTAGAAATTAGTCCAAACTTTGAAATGGTATTAGGATTATGCAATTTTAATCAATATTTGAGGGGCTCGGTATGTAAAATAACTCTTAAGAAGGACTGCGACGCACGACCTTGACTGAAAGGTTTATGATGGGGTGGCGACTGTTTCGCGTCAAAAGGTCGCACAACAAAATTTTAAAGCTTGGTGACCAAGGCCGTAGAAAGTACTTAGATCATTGAGCAGGCTTGAGCTGCACAACGAAATTTTGAACATATGCATGGACGGGCTAGTCCAACGTCGGCCGGCAGGCAAATCCATATGGCCAAAGCTAGTTCACACACAAGTTCTTTGCGGCCCAGATAATTTAATGGACCCATAGACATGACCCTGGCCAATTCATGACGAAGAGAGATGTGCAGTGCCCAGCAGACACTCAAAATAGCCACAGCAATTCCCATCAAATCCATATATACATGAAGAGTTATTGCCTCTAGAGCTCAACTATCTTCCCTTCTGCAATAAACAGCTCTCCAGCTCTCTTTGCTCTAGAAGTTACAAAATATAATATATCGCGTTAGTGGTATCGCATTGCTGTACAAAGCAATTGGCAAAGCATGTTGAAGAAATGCCGGGCCAGATACATATCGAGAAAAGGAGTACAGCATTTCTCCAAAAATTCGACAGTTCCCTGTCTAGATGGTTTGACAACATCCAAACCATTCACTACGTGGACCATGGGGACTCTCTATATTAATTGAACCTTCTCTCCGATTGTTCCCACTTGGCAAACTTTCTTCGCTATGGCCGTTCATCCCTCATCGGATATTACCCTTCCAATTGCCAAGTTCATGGTTGTTGTCAATTTCCTTTTTGAAAGATGAGGCTTGATCAACTCCACCAAAATTTGCTGGCCAGTTGGACAATTTGCATCATATGCTCTCATTCTCATCAAAGCTCACCTAACACAATCCTAAAGTTCCATAAATCGCTCTTCACATACAAATGACCTGTTCAACTAGAATGATGTTATACTCTAACATGAGTTTGCTAAACATGAATTTGCTAAACATGGCTTCGGGCATGGTCAAACTAAGGCCAATGTTCAATGTTCTTGGCAATGATCAGCCCAATCAATTCACAAAGCCCTTTACATGACGTGCCTATATACTCAGGCGCCACATTGCCATTAGTTACAATAACTTATGTCTATTACATGCGATCTTTCTTCATCTAGATCCTTTCTTACCTACCCAAAAATCTATGAAATCTCTATATTTATTATACCTGTTAAATTAACCTTCCATTACTGAAAATCTACTCCGATCCACAGAGCAAAACGAAAAGCATATTGAGAAAGATTGAGAAGAAATTGGAATATGTGAAGAGAATATTTTCGGAGTTATGTCCTAAAGATTTGAAACTTGACAACCACAAATACATCTAAGGTTTCACAATTAATTAGCTATCCAGGACATTTCTTGACTATTTGTCGAACCGGCAAATGCCCAAGTGCGCGAATGGGGATGATGTCTAGAGCTCTTGACTGGAGAATCGAGGGTGGCAGAAAATTGGGGACGCCGTTATTGTTTTAGTGACGCCCCCATAATAATGGTGGACGTTATTACTTTTGGTGGTACAAAAAGTCAGTCAGATTGATGCTCTCTCGTGGAGAAGAACCCTAGGAACTATCAAACCGCAAGCCGAATGTAGAAATGGGATGGCCCGTACATCCAATCAAGAACGTTCCCACGTGTGGAACCCTTTCAAAACAGACATAAAATCTCGCATTTCCACACGACGATAAAGTGAAGAAGAAAGTGTCCAGTACAAAATCTCAGTCGGGGAATCTTTTGACATGTTGCGGCAAATTACATTTCGATTTTCCTGATTGTTTAGTGGACATCATAGCTAAAAAGCCGCGCCGACCGTCCATTAAAAAGTCGCAGGTGTCCCCACCTCTCTCACCTGGTCAGGGTTCAGCTCCCTTGGCTGCTCGCTTTGCTCATGCTCCCAGGGGAGACGTAGCTTTGCCTCTGGGATTAAAGAAACAAAAAGGGGAAAAGTTTATGAGATTGGCTCAATGATTAAGGGTTTTGATTTGGAAATAACAGGCGTTATGTTTACTCACCATATCTCCTACTTTGAATAAACTTATGTTTATTATGCATATGTGGATAAGCTTAGACGAAAGATTTAGATATCCTGCAAAAAAAAATAATAATAATGACATTGCGAATACCTGAACTTTTACTCATTTTTTAATTAAGTACCCAATTAGGTATCTCAACGTTTTTAAATTGGGCTAAACACAGTGCTTCTGTTCAGCAAGGTGCCATGTCAAGTGGTTTTCGCTGATGTGGTTCGCTTGCACAGAAAAAAAAATTGTCCAAAAAATGCCAAATTCATTGACAACTCATATTATAATCAATTTAGGGTGTGTCTATTTTGTATAAAATTTCGTATAAATTTCATGATAAAGAAAAATACTTTACTGTAAATATCAGTTCAATCATTTTGAAGGAAAATTTTTAGCTCTCATTTGTTTGACGGCATACCAAAAATGTGTGACTGCAAACGCATTTGGATGGTGGAATCTCGTTTGGAATAATGAGTATCGAAGAAGGTGAAGAAATTGGAGTTCGTTGAGAGATTTATTATGTTTGGAAACGTGATCTTTTTCTATTTCAAAAGGAGAAGTCATTTTCCCAGTTTAAGGGACGGTGGGGACTTGACGTGGGCTCCAAAGGATCTAGACCCGCCACTTGCGTATCTGGCGTCAATGTCCCTCTCTCTCTCCTCTGTCCCCCATTACAAGAAGCATCGACCCAGACTCTCTCCTCAGTCGATTCTCAGCGACTTTCTTCTCTTTCACGTCCTCTCTTCCTTCCGAAGACGCCAAAGTCATCCTTGTACTCCGTTCTCGCCGTCCGCCATCTGAGCTTTTGGCACTGCCACTTGTCCGATGTTTTCGGATGTTACAAGGTCAAGTGATTAGTCATGTTAGCTTCTTAAATCCTGAAGTTTTCTTGTTCTTCTCTTCGCTACGTAGTTATACGAGAGCTCAACCCAAATATGATCAGTCGGGGCGCTTTCGGTATGTAAGAGCGTCAGCTCAATCTCCCGGTCCTCCTTGTCAAATTTGACCAAAGCGGGCGATAGCTGATGCAGCTGGATTCTGTTCATGTTCATCTTCTCTTCTTTATTGTATTTTGAAAGAAAAACGCAGTGGCGTTTGGTAGGTCCCTGCGAACCAGCCCATCTTGTCCTTTTGCGCACGCATTTGCCATATCATTTGTTTATGTTTACAACTATCGTTTTGCATGAAAAGGAAACGCCTTGAGAAGAACACTGGAAGCTGTTAAAATTGCTAAGGAAAATACTTTATCACCCAAAAAAAAAAAAAAAAAAAAAAATTTATTTTGCGATATCACATCACTATGGAGGAAACAAATATAATATTTAATTTTGAAATATTCTAGAAGGGGTACGTATGTGAATCGTCACAAAGATTCAGAATTGATAACACGGCAAAATATAATAATTTACTAGCACTTTGGAATCTGAGGTCGAATATTCTTACTAGCTGAGGTGCATATGACTCAACAGAATTGAGTTTTTCCACGTGAAGGAGAATGACAGGAGAAGGATTAATAGTTGTACAGGAGATTTTCATCGTATCATCTTATCTTTAATATATTTAGGATTTCAAAAATATTTGTTCTTGTTGTTAGTTGGAATTCATTACTTTAGGGTACGATCATCATTTATTGTTATTATTTCCTAGTTTGAACATACTATCTTTAGGTGTTTGTCGTTATAAATGTTGCTTTAACTGCTCATGTACTACTGCTTTTGATTTTATGCAGAAGTTAATAGACTTATAATTTATGGAATTACTAACTGATGCTCTTACTCACTTTGCTTTACTTTATCACCTTTTGAAGGCTTAGTGCCCTGAACTCTCTCAGCTGCCAGCTTTGCTATCCCGAATTGTATTTGTAATCTAAGAAAAGGTGCTGATTAGATTTATGTTTGATCAACAAATAATGTGACATCCATGCATTAACTCACTAAGGTATCGTCCGCTTTGACTAGTCAATTTTGTCCTTTGGCATAAAAGCGGGCACCTTCTTAGGAGGTTACCCATCTTAGGAGTGCTCTCACCTAAACACGCTTAACTTTGGAGTTATTAGCTCTGGAATTCCAAAGTGAAGCATTGATACATCCCATTAGTTAATTTCAGTTTTCACATATATATCTTACAATCTCTTTCCCCATTCCATAAATTAGTTCATTCCTATCCTCTTGCCATCCTAGAAACCCGCCAAAAACCGATTACTGTTCAAGCCCTTGGGCCTTGATGACCACACCTCGCTCTTGTCAAACCAAGTCCTGACAATTGCTTTCTTTTTCAATCAGTGAATCTTATGTCCTTATGTTGGTATGTACCACATAAAGTCTGCAAATATAGAAACATAACCAACAAACTAAGTAAATGAGAAGGTTTTTTTGCATCCTTGGAAATTAATCGTGCTGAAAGTTCTTGATCTTATGCTATCCAAAAAAAATGTGTTTAGAAAGTAGAGACATACACAAATTACGTTTTTTTTTTTTTTTCAATTTGTAAATAGTATAGTTTTTTGTTTTCTAATGACTCAACTAGTAATTAAAACTCATACACACTAATCACATCTAGTGTTGTCTGACCTAATCGACAATCCATATGTATGTATGTGCAATCATCTTTCTATCTAAACGAACACGTGGTCCTTTTAGTGGTACGATAATAGACAATACACTATAGATTGAGGCTCTGTCTTTTTGGCTAGATATGGATGATTTTTAAAACATTTTCCAAAAAAAAATCACTTATATCATTTACTAAAATTAATGAACGAAAAATATTTTTATCATTTATAAAAATGTTTAGATTTTTAGCTTTTAATCAAATAGAATCTAAATGGCGTTTTGTAAATCATGTTGACCTTAGGGTGAAACATATTTGGCTTTCAATCAAGTACCAAGATGTCTCATTTTGTCGGGGCCCTCAACGCGCTGAATCAAGTCTCACTAAAACTATAAACATTGCAAGTTGGAGAAATGTGGAAAGAAGAATAACAAGCACAGCCTCATCCTCCTCTTTGCTTTCCTATCCACGAACGACATTGTGTTGAGTGAATTTTCTGATCTATCAATTGAATAGAGACTACCGCCCCATCAATCAAAGAACTCATAAGAAAAAAAAAAGATTGGTACAAATTTATGCACCAAGGTCCATCTAAAGGATACATGTATAGAGAGAGTATTTGATTTGAGATTATTCATGTTAGAATTATAGAAAAGTGAAATCGTCGTATATTAAGAATTATATGTGCAGTGTACATTTGATAATCAGAATGCAAACAAAAGATGTCTGTTGACTAATCGAAGCTATACACAAAATGCTCACACTACATTACAAAACTCCTGTCTATGTAACTCCTTGAATAAATCCCCAAAACCTCCATTCTCTCTCTCTCTCTCTCTCTCTCTCTCTCTCTCTCTCTCTGCACGCGCACTTGAGGACAAAAAGAACCTAAGTCGTACCAAAAAGGGTCGCAAGACTTCACTTGGAAGAGCTCTCTCTCTCTCTCTCTCTCTCTCTCTCTCTCTCTCTCTCTCTCTCTCTCTCTCTCGAAGAACCCTTCATGCCATAACCTCATCGCCATTTTCCCACTCTCCCCCTGTTCGTTCTCAATCACTTCTTCCTTTGCCTTTCCTCTGTCTTCTTCTTTCTCCTCCGTTTTCATCATCGCCGCCATCGACTTTTTGGCAGGGCAGGTAATCATTTTAGCTTCCCCATCCTCAGTTTTCTTGTTCTTCTCTTAACTGGGATGATCATCTGAGCTCTCCATCCAATATGTATATCTTTATTTTGAGTTTTATTTTGCGGGTAAATCAGCTCAACAACAAGTCCAAGAGAGTAAAAAAGGTCCATAAAAAGAAGATGGTGACGGAGATCATCAACAAGGTGCTGAGGCTACTGATGCAGATGATGTGGAAAGTGGTGAGACCCGAGGATCTGAGACTTGGAGATCACATTTATAGATATGGGTTATATGGCTTCTACAGCCATCATGGTGAGTCCCCATCATCTTGTTGATTTTGCACTACTCCATTTTCCGCCTTCTTGTAACGGCCAATCCGTTTTCCCAATGGATGGTCTACTGATATTGAATCTATTGTTAAAATAACAATCTATTTTAGACTACAAAAAATCAAATAATAAGTCATTATAAATTGTTGTGGGGCCCATTTCTTTAGGAATTTGTAGCTCACAATAAACTGCTATTCTCATAGTAAACCAAAGACTGTTATACTAGCAAAGCTCATATTAAAACCACCAGAGAATAAAATGGCTACAAAGATGAGTACTTGTAGCAAATCCAAGGATGAGCCATGACTAAACATAGGTCACCTTTCGAGGTTCCATCAGTGTTGAGATTAATCCATCCCCCGGTTGCACTGTCCTCCCATTTCCTCTTCTTTTATTTCAAGGCAATTCATATCTAGATTCAGTCCCATATGCCATCTCGCCAGAGAAGATGGCATGAAAGGTTCTAATAACAATATTGAAACCCCAGGTTCTTGGTGGAGAGAGAATATTTTCCCGGAACATGGCTTCACATACCCCAACCAATCAACCGTAAAAGAGCGTAATGCTCAGCCATGAAACATTAATAAAAATCGTGTTTGTAAAGGTCTGATTGGAAGCACTCTCTCCATAAAATTGATTATGATGTTTTTCCATTCACAACGAATGAGACCGTACTGATTGTACTTAAGAGACTACAATGGCCACAAAATATGTAGCCGAAGAAGCTATAGTTTACTAGAATAGGCAAATGGTATGAAGAAGAGTCAAAAGCAAAACAATGTTACGTAATGAGAATGAAATGGAGAAACTTTATCATTCTGTCGAGGAAAGATCGTTACTGTTTTTGTCGGGCAGACTATATTAATTATTTATAGTCAGGAGGCAGGACACGAGCAAACATAGAGATAATGCTCACTTAATTGATTTTGATTGGAGCATGTCTTCTTTCGGACCATGACTTACATGGCTAGGTTTTAAAAATAGTGCTTTTCGAAGAATTAAATTACGAGAAATCCAAAAACCCAAAACCAAGATCAAATTCAACGCCTAACTATTCAGTTAAACCACCTTCACCCAAAAGTTTAAGATAATGAATTATGGGTCAATTCGCATATATTAATTACTTTACGTCACACCAATTCTCTAATGTAGAACTTTTCTAAATAACTCACACGTGCATCTTAACAATTTTCTCCTCATATATATAAGTCTACACTCCTTTAGTTCGGGTATCTTACTACATTAGTGTGTCTCAATTTAAATCTCCACTTTGTTGCCTTGCGAGGATCACAAAGATAATGCTCTTCTTCATCCTTGGTCTCTTTCTCTAGACTGAACTATGAAGGCTACCATCGGAACAGTATTGCTACACCAGAACGCCCACCATCATGCCATGCCTCTTTTGCTAGACCCAACCATGAAGGCTGGTCAGAAACCACATTGCTCACGAAATTCTTTCCTTAAGATATTTGCCAAACACGATACACATTGAGAGTAGGCCATTAAATAACCATCGGCTCTACTACTGTTTTTTATTGGTATGCAAGCAAAATTTTGATACCTTCACTTGAGAGGATCTCCAAGAGAGAACCGAAACTTAAGCCCATCAACATATCCAATTAGATTCACCTTTACTCAAAAACTTAAGCCAATAGTTTATAATCTAACTACAATATATTAACTATTACACACCATATCAATTCTCAAATTTATGACTTTCACGACACTACTTACATGTGCATGCAACATGGCTGCCGAGAAGCTCAACAACCCCAAAGTCCAAACTTGTTCTAAATGTACATCCGCGATTACTTGGGGGAGATGATTTTCTTTTCCTCTCTAGATTCTGTCCTCGCTTTTAGTGCGTGGAATTTGTGTCTTTCCTTGGGTGGAAAGCTGGAGTGAGAATTCTAGAAGCTGAGCTGGAATCACAACAGTTTTCATTTATAATTAACGGGCCAAACAAAAGATTAGACATTCATTTAGATATCTAATCCTTCTTGTGATTATCTCTAACATGTTCCTAAGCTCACGCCAGAATCGTTCCTAACCAAAAGTTCATATTCATACGTTTGAATTAAACTTTGATTCTTAATCACGTTCCACACACATATATATGACAGGAATTTATGTCGGTGATGGCAATGTGATTCACTTCACTCGAACACAGAGCCGAAACAACATATTCCCAATCCTGTCCAAGCCTATCCACAAGCAAGAAATTATGCCTCCCTGCCCAGAATGTGTATACCAGGAGACCATCAAGCGTGGGGTCATCAAAACTTGTCTAGATTGCTTCCGGCGGGATGGTGAAAAACTCCAATCCCTTCACCGTTATGAATATAGGCGGCCACTACTAGATATTAAACTCACAAGGCGAGGAACTTGCACCACGTTGCCCGATACCAAATTACCCCATCAAGTTGTCGATACAGCTTGCAAGCTTCATGCTAACAATGCTTTTGGCAACTATAGTCTCATCAACAATAATTGCGAGCATTTCGCCACATTTTGCCAGACCGACATTCGTGCAAGTGAACAAACAGCATTTGTTAGTGATTGTGAGGGCAAAATTAAGGAAGCTAAAGAATGGACCAAGAAATTGCTGCGGAGAAACTGAATTCCACTGATCCAATCTTACTCCAATCTTGTATTTTCTGTCTGTTTGCTTTTTATAAGCAACTACTCGTTGGCTTTTGTTGTTCCGTGTGACCATAGGCCTACGGTCATCCTAAGTCATATATGTTGATGGAATCCGTCATTCTAATATCACTTATTTATTATGATATTTGGTGAAAAAGGAAATGTTCAGGTCCACATGAAATTAATCTATCAATGATAAAAGAGTGAGGTTGTTTAGTTGGGTTTGTCAATGACTCGCGGGTTAACAAGTGTCCAACGAGAATTCGCTCAGCACGGCTAAGTGTGGACTGATGCATAACCGATCTTCTTCGTTCATAAACTGTCTAGTAAGAGCATGTCATGGAGATATCTTTTTTCTATTCATGTCATTAGAATTGCATATAGGTTGATTCAATTTAATCTAACATGGTTTGCATGTCATGTTAGATTAGTTCATGATTCTTTTGCCCACCATTAGAATTATATCATATACAGACTACATCTGCCCCACCTTTCATTAGTCTAATTCATGCATGATAAAATTATAATTCATGTAAACATAGAATCTAGATCAAAATATATTCATGTTAATTTAAAATTGTTAGCATATGTTTCACGTTAATAATTAATTCATGCATGATGTTGCATGCATATTTTCATTAGTGGCTTGTAGTAACTCTATTAAGATAGAACTTTGACTTGACTTACTTAAGTTTTTTAGGTTTGATTATTATCTTGCACTTTATTCATTTAATTTTCTGAGTATTAAATTCATGGTTGCGCACCCATATTATCATCCATTGCATTTTAGTGGTTTAAGATTAAAATTGAAAAAGACTAATTGCCAAGTATTTTTTGAATAAAAAGAAAAGGTACCGAAAGTCGTTAGATTTATTTAGTATAATCAAATTTATGTACCCATCAAATCTTTAGTTCACAGAAGTAAAATGTGTTGAGAAAACCTCCTATATATTTTGACGTTGATAAAATTATCAATGATTTATATCAATCTTGATAAATGCACAAGTTGTTTGTCTTTCAGGTAATATCCATGTTTAAAAGGACATTTGATATGATCAGTGAAAAGATTTTGAATTAGTTTTGTTTACTTTAATTAAAAAAGAAAAAAAAAACCTTTGCCTGCGTCCCCACCCTCACTTGCAACCCAAACACATAAATTTTCCCCCTGGAGTTTCTCTGTTCCTCTTAATGCTAATGTGCAACTAAGCAGGTCCAGAATTCGCTGAATAAACAAAGAGGAAAAAGCCTCCCCCATGGTGTTGAAAATTTGCAAAAATCCATCACAAAGCGAACTTTGGGTTGAAAAGCGGTGAGGGCACTTGTGTGACATGTCATCATCCACATTCGAATCGAAATGGACGCACATGGCTGAGATGATAATATTCCTTTGTGGGACCTCAAAACTTTAAAAGTCTCTCTAATGAAGCACAACTAATTAAAAACTTTTTACCAAAAAAAAAAAACTAATTAAAAAAGTGAGTTTTTGAAATATACATGATCTTCTTCGTCATCAGGAAATGGTGTTTTAATGCTGAGGTTTTACTTTCTAGACTTTTATCTTTGTGAGGATCAGGTCTTTAATCCCCATCATGTTACGTCGAACTTTCCTAATTTTGGTCTATGATCTCTCAACGGTAATAGCTTTTTCTCTCTAGTCTTTCTATCTTTCTGAGGATCTGGTCCTTGAGGTAGCATGTTCTGAACTTATTGGACTAGGTCGAGGAGAAACTATAATATGTGAAGAGAATGATTTGGAGGAGTAATGCCCTCAAGATCTGACTCTCGATGATCATATGCACATTCCGGAAAAGGAAAATTAGTTGAACTGATGCTCTCTGATTTATAAAGACCACAAATTATCAAACAACAAATAAACCGTAGAAAATTAAGTAGAATAAGGTACAATTGTATATGTGTCTAGTTCTATCACTATCTTAATGTTTTCAAGCGATCGAGTGAGAAACGATTTGTGTATTCTTATCATGAACTTGGATGGAGTACATTAGAATCAAAGAAAGTTTTCTCAATAATTTATGCTTAAATCCATAATGAAAATGCAAAACACTTAATTTCAATGATTCTAGTAATCTATTGAGTCTTGTCTCTATTTCATGGCTCATCGCCCTCGTCATTTATCAAGAGTCCCAGTTCACTTTTTTTTTTTTTTTTTCTTGAGAAATTAACCAACTTTCATTTGACCAAAGAGAAAACCTAATATGACGTTGACGAGTGAGTGGGCCCATGGATAATGAAGAATCATTTCATAAAATAAAATCCACGAAAAACAATCGCCAAAAGTGGCTTTTGCTTTTTTGTCTATTTCCTTTTCTTTGGCCCTCAGGATCACATTGCTCAGTCTTTCGAATTAACATTTCTTGTGTGATCTGGTGAATTAATGATGTTTGTAAGTATGAGTTAATTAGAAACCTATTCGAAGGTCGAACCTTTTCTCTTCCCCCAATTCTATCTCATCAATGGCAAATCCCACATCTTATTTTTCTCAATATACTAATTAAAAGATTAGTAATGTATATTGAAATATCCCATATCACTTGACTATGAAGTTTAGGGAAAAGTGCCAAAAAAGTCTTAAACCTTTTGTCATTGTGCCGATTTAGTCCTAAACCTTTTTTGGTGCCGATTTAGTCCTAAACCTTTTTAAGATGTGCCAATTCAGTCCTTTCCGGCTAATTTGGCTGGATTTGCTGACTAAACGTCGGCCGGCTGATGTGGACAACTTTTAATAATATTTTAATATTTTATTTTATTTTATTTTATTTTATTTTTATTTTTATTTTTTTATTCTGCTCTTCTTCCTCCAGCCCGATCGCCGGACCTCGGTGACCGGCCACCTCGCCGGTGGCCGCAGGGCGGCCTCGTGCGGGGCGGGTGAGGCTCGCCCTCGCCCGCCCCGCGCGAGGCCACCCTCGAGGCTGGGTGGCAAGGGCGAGCCACGCCAGCTCGCCGGATATGGCGGCGGGTCGGTGAGCGCGGTGGACGGCATCGGGCAGCAGCATTGCGGCGGTGGTCTCACGTGGCTAGGGTTTCCTCGGCTTGGCCGGGAGAGGACTCTCTCTCTCTCTCTTTCTTTCTCTCTCTCTCTCTCTCTCTCTCTCTCTCTCTCTCTCTCTCTCTCTCTCAAGTCCCGCCCGGATCGAACGCCCTCGGATCTCGAACCGAATCCTTGAAGACCGCGAGCTCCGGCTGGTCCGACCAACGCAAGGCACAAAAAGGACCGAGGCCTACCGAGCTTTGACGCTTGAAACCAAGCGCGCCGTAGGCCGACGGCCGCGGCTTAGGTGGGTGGCCGGCAGTCTACCCCTCCGACTCTCTCCCCCGCTCGAACCCCTCACTCGCCGATCCGGCAAGCGGCGGGGCTCGCCCTCGCCGGCCATGGGCGAGGCTCGACCCTTGCCGGATCCAACGGGCGAGCCTCACCACCCAGGCCTTGAGGGCGGCCTCACGCGGGCGGGCGAGGCTCGCCCCTAGCTGAATCTAGCGAGGTCGAGCCTTGCCGACCATGGACGAGGCTCGATCCTTGCCGATCCGGCGAGGGTGAGCCTCGCCGCCCGCGCAAGGCCGCCCCGTGGCCATCGGCGAGGTGGCCGGCGAGGTCGACCTCGACCTCACGGCCGTCGCCTCTAGCCAATCGTCGAGGTCCGGCGACCGGCTAGAGGAAGAAGAGCAGAATAAAAATATAAAAAATAAAAATATTCAAAAATATTAAAATATTATTAAAAGTTGTCCACGCCGGCCGGCGTCCGGTCGGCAAAAATCTGGCCAAATTGGCCGGAAATGACTAAATTGGCACAACTTAAAAAATTTTAAGACTAATCGGCACCAAAAAAATGTTTAGGATTAAATCGGTACAATGACAAAAGGTTTAGGACTTTTTTAGCACTTTTTCATGAAATTTAGATCTCTTACTATCTATCAATTTAAGTTTTTTTGTTGGACTTTTCCAATTATGTATCAGAGTTCAGGTTCTGCTCCAATTTATTTTGCATTTGCATCCACGTTGTTCATCAAATTCCACGTATTATTCCTAAATTGACTTGCTCATGAGATTCCATGTATCATTTTTAATATGACTTGCTTGTGAGAGGAATGGATTTTGTATGTTTTTTATGCACAAATGGTTTCTCTCTACTTCTTCAATCAATTCCATATAATTTATTATCAAAATGGAGACATACGAGATGAAAGAATTAAGCTATCTTATTTCAAAGACAACATATTTTGGTGGGTAGGCAATGAGAGAAAAAAAAAATTCTTAACCAAAATATTCAACGTCACCTATCAGTTTTTAATTTCTTTTTTTGAAACTTTCTGACAGGATGAATTAATGCTAATTGATGCACTCAAATCTTCTTAGTGGACCATTATATGGCCTTTACTTATGCTTAGTGCCTCGGTTCGATTAAGTACTGTAGTTCGCTTGCCTCGCGATGAACTTGTTATGTTCTAGTAGAAAGACATATAATAATAAATTTCTTCCTTGGCCTTCCTCCCCAGAATGTGAGTAACAGGCAACTAATAAGCGTGGAATCATCAAAACTTGTCTCAGTTGCTTCGAGGGGGATGGCAAAAAACTCCAATCCCTTCATTATTATGACTATGGGTAGCCAGTACTAGGGTTTAAGCTCACACAGCGAGAAATATGCACCACGTTATCCGGTACCAAACTGCCCCATCTAGTCGTCGAAACCTCTCACAAGCTTCACGCTAACAACGTTTTTGGCAACTACAGCCTTGTCAACAACTGGAAGCGTTTTGCCGGACCGACATTCCTGCAAGTGAACAAACAGCATTTAATAGGGAATTGCAAGCATAAATTTATGGAAGCCAAAGAATGGACCATGACGTTGCTGCAGAGAAACAGAGTCCATCCGATTCAGCTTTCCTCCGCTCTTGTATTCTCTGTTCGTTTTCATAAGCAGCTACTCGTTGGCGTTTGGTGTCCCTGATGAGCATAGGCCTAAGGTCATCCCAAGTCAAATGTGCAGATGGAATCTCACATCCTTAATATCACTTATAAATTATCAAATTTGAGAATGCACGATCGCCCTTTGTTGTCCATAAGCTGAGAAGTAAGAGCAGGTCATGGAGGCATGAGTGGATATACGATATTTTTTTTTAAGCAATTCTGTTTGTTTCTTCTCTCTTTTCCCGTTTCTGTTAATCTTGAAAGAATACTTCTTGACACATAGGACGCCATTCACTTAATAAACTGTGTCATGCAGCCAGTGAAAAGTCGACTTATATAGGATGTAATAATAACCCATTTGTAGAATAAAGTCCAATGCCTTCTCATATCGTAAGCTTAGGGGCATCAAACATATAAACAATTCTGGATGGACTATTAGCTCACATAAAGTGTAACAACAATGCACAGCTCATATATCATGTAGTGTGTGATATATATATGCCGCGTGATCTTCTTCATGCACCGCTTTGTTAAATTCAGCTTGGTATAAAAATCCATATTCTTTTACTGCATTACCATACAATAACAAGTGCCAAAACACATGGTTTTAGTTACAATTAAAATTAAGAGTTAATACCACAAAAAATCCAAAAAAAAAAAAATGATACACATATGACAATTTTATCCTAACTAATTTTTTGACCACCAAAAACCGTAAACTATTTTTATTAAATTTTACCATCAAATTACTGAATTAAATGACACAAGGCAACTGACCGGTGTACCAATTTGGGGTTTCACCTTTCATTTTTTAAAAGATCTAATTTAACATAAACTAATAAAAAGGTAAATTTATTACAAATGTATCAATTTTAGAGTTTTTTATTATTAAAAAAATTAGTTTTTGGTAAATTGTCACGAGTATAGCAATTTAGATTTTTCATGATCAAAAAATTTAGTTTGAAGTAAATTTGTCATAAATATATAAATTTGAGAATTTTCGTAATATTAATTTTAAGATAAACTGAAGTTGGTTGAGTTGGCCCTATTGTTATTATCTGAAAGAGACAAAGGAAATATCCTTGCATTTTTGTTTCTGGTTTTCCGCATGAAAGTGATAGGATGAGCCCCACGAGGGTGAAGAAATATTTTTTATATTAGCTTTTGTCGTGACAGTTGGACTCTTGCCGTCTGCCTTGCGGCCGAGGGGGTATGTTACTGAGTAGGGGATGTTACTGATTAGTAGACCCGTTAAACGGGTGGGTCGGGTCGGGTTCAGTCGGGTCATAAATGGTCCGACCCAAATCGACCCATTTAACCCGTTTATGACCTATTTATTACAAAGGTCAAAATTTTGACCCATACCCGACCCGACCCGCACCCGACCCATACCCAACCCATTTAACGAAACCTAAAAAGTTTATATATATATTTTAAAAATGATATTGCTAAAATGGTTTTATACAACAAATTTAATGGACAACTTTTATAATTTTTCAAACAATTATTTTTAAAAATCGAATTTTAATTAATTAATTATTTATTTAAAATTATATTTTATTTTTTATTTTTTAAAATTAAAATTAATTATTTTTATTTTTATTTTAAAGAATATAATATTTCTTTTTCTTTTTCTTTTTTCTTTTTCTTCTTTCTTCTTCTTCTTCTTTGGTCACCGCCGGCCACGACGATCGCCTGGCGGCCGGCCACAGGCGAGCCTCGAGCTCGCCTGCTCGCCGACGCCGGCGAGCTCGAGTCTCACTGATCCGGCGAGCTCAAGCTCGCCGACGCCGCGAGCTCGAGTCTTGCCCGATCGGCGAGGCTCCAGATCCGGCGAGCTCGAGCTCGCCCTCGCCGGATCTCGGCGAGGCTCGAGCCTCGCCGGACATCGACGAGGCCTCCACCTCGCCGATCCGGCGAGCTCGAGCCTCGCCGGGCGTCGGGCGAGCTCGAGCTCGCCCTCGCCGGATCCGGCGAGGCTCGAGCCTCGCCGGTGTCGGCAAGGCCTCCGCCTCGCCCGGATCCGACGAGCTCGAGCTCGCCCGACGCCGCTCGCCGGCGAGCTCGAGGCTCGCTTGGCCGGTCGCCGGCCATCGCCGTGCCGGCGACCGGAGGAAGAAGAAAGAAAAAAAAAAAAAAAAGAAGAAAGAAAAAAATGGAAAGAAAAAAAGAAAAGAAAATTAAAATTAAAATAATTATAATTTCGGTTTTTATAAAAAAAAATTATAAAGTTAAAGAGATGAGAGAGATGGTGAGATTTTGAGTGAAAATAAATAAGTTATTTTTAATGGATTGATAAATGGGTTAGCTCTCTAACCCATTTAAAATCCATATATTTTAGTCTTGACCCATTAAAACCCATTATTGATGCTTTATGAAAGAAAGCTTGACCCATTAATGACCCATTTAACCATAAATGGGTCCATAAATGGCGTCGGCGAGGCGGCGAGCTCGAGGCTCGCCCGTGGTCGTCCACGCCGGCTGCGTCGTGGCCGACACTGACCAAAGAAGAAGAAGAAGAAAGAAGAAAAAAGAAAAAGAAAAAGAAATATTATATTCTTTAAAATAAAAATAAAAATAATTAATTTTAATTTTAAAAATAAAAATATAAAAAATAATTTTAAATAAATAATTAATTAATTAAAATTCTATTTTTTAAAAATAATTGTTTGAAAAATTATAAAAATTGTCCATTAAATTTGTTGTATAAAACCATTTTAGCAATATCATTTTTAAAATATATATATATAAACTTTTTAGGTTTCGTTAAATGGGTTGGGTATGGGTCTGGTGCGGGTCGGGTCGGTATGGGTCAAAAATTTTGCACCGTAATAAATAGGTCATAACGGGTTAAATGGGTCGATTTGGGTCGGACCATTTATGACCCGACCCGAACCCGACCCGACCCACCCGTTTAACGGGTCTACTGATTAGGGACATTCCAAAAAAAAAGAAAAAAAAGATTAGGGACATTCTAAGTATAATCATTACCTTTTCATTGACTAAAAAGTACCTTTAAAAAAAAAAAAATCCGGTTTCTACTCTTGAGCTCTAAATACATCAAATATTTGGACCTATGGCGATTTCTAAGTAATGCAAAATTCCTAAAAATATCTCAAAGTTTGGAGTAATTTCTAAATTCCAACAAAAGTAAATCACAAGCAAAGCTTGGATCCTGTCCAAATAAATGTACTAATAACTTAAATATATCATCACTTCTTTAGCATCACAATAATCATAATGGTTTCATGAATGTCATTATATTTAAGAATATTATTAAATTTGGATACGTGAAGGTTTTAAATGCTTTAGAGAGAAATGATTGGCCGGGGGAGGGGGGAAGCATCTTTGACTTTAAAGATCAATGTAGAAAGTGGAGATGAGAAATTCTGTACTCTCTTCTTGTGTGTGTGTGTGTTTTTTTTTGGTAAAGAGAAACAGGGAAAGCACGACCTTTCGAGGAAGGTCCTGAGAGACCCCATCTCTTGACTAACCTAGTCGATAGATTTGAGAATTCCCTTTATTCATTTTTGTAATCTTCTTCCCAGGATTTTGTATTCATCTTTTTGTCTTTTTACTATGAGGATCTTCATCGCGCGACATTTCAAGGCCAGCAAGTTAAAATTCTTATATTGTCCTTATCAAAAACGCACAGCTTTCTCTCGCCTGGCAAAGTTCTATGGCCCATTAAGAGACAGATCCTCAAGTCGTCATTCCTTCATATTTTTCCTAATTTCCATATAAATTTCCGCAACACACAAAACCTCGAAGGCTTTACGAAGGACGGACGTTGATTTACTTTTTTTACGTAATCTTCATGCAAAATTTCACCACACAAAAATCTGAAAAGCTTTACAATTAACAGATGTGATTTACTTATCAAGCATTTAAGTGTTATGAATGGAGAAAATTATGCAAAAAGTCCTAAACTTATTACACTTTTGCCAATTCAACCTTAAACCTTTTAATTATCTCAATTCAATCTTAAATATTTTCATTTCTTACCATTAAGTATATTCAATCAATTTTGGTAAGAAATCGCTAACGAATATACCAACAGTATCACGTAGGATTGCCGACGATGACATTAATAATTTTTAATAATATTTTTTAAAATTTTTAATTTTTATTATTTTCTGATTTTTTTTCTTTTTTTTTTTTTTTTTCTTTTTTTTTCTTCTTTTCCTTTTGTCGGTGGTCGACCATTGGCCATGGCTTGCCGACTGGCCTCACCTGCCACAGGTGAGGCCTGGTTGGGCAAAGGCTTCGCCCTCCCCCAAGCCAAATCTAGGCAAGGCCGCCTTGGCATAGTGAGGGCTGACCTCACTGGTGAGGGGAGCCCTCAGTTGACACCCGATGAGGCTGCCCTAGCCTTGGTGAGGGCTGACCTCGCCCAAATTTGGCCTAGGCGAGGGCTACCCTCACCGGCTTGCCTTTGCCTAGCCAGCCATGATCGATGGCCGGCCATTGGCAAAAGGAAAAGAAGAAAGCCAAAAAAAAAAAAAACTAAAGGAAAAAAAAAAAGAAAAAAAGAAAATATTAAAAATTCAAGAAATATTAAAAGATTATTAAAAACTATCCATATCAACGCGACAATTCTATGTGGCAAAAGTATCAACATTCATGTTAGCAATTTCTTGCCAAAATTAGCCGAATTGACTTAATTGATAAAACGTGAAAAGATTTAGGACTAAATTGACAATACTAAAAAGTTTATGACTGAATTAGCAAAAAGTATAGTCGGTTTAGGATTTTTTGGACAATTTTTCCGTTATAAATAAGTATATATGCAACGTGAAGAAAAAGGCAATTTTTATGATTTCCTTTGAAATTTTCTTGAATGTCCACAATAGCGTAATGAAGCAATCGGTTTGGGTCTAACTGAACAGACCCGGGCCCAAACAGCATCGTTTGATGACTTTGGGCCTAAAAAGCCTGAACTAAATCCATCAAATTAATCTTGTAAAATCAGTCGTCAAGGTTGACAGCATGTCCATGCATGAAGGCATTTCTTTCTTTTTCATTTCCAAAGTGAAGCATTACGCAAGCGGGACGGATTATTATGAATTTTACTGAAGTAATCTTGAATCCTCAAGGAATAGAAAATCCGATGCACTAGAGAAATTTGACGTGACATGTTATCAATGCAAAAGTGAATTATAATTGAAAAAAAAAATGTGCATTTTGCTTTATTATTAGGTATTTCCTAAAAGCTGAATCAAATGCACCCATAAAACAAAACCAAGGCAAGCGAACAGTTGGGTTGACTGTGCATTAATCTTTCTTAAGCAATCAAAATTCTTGCCATAAGTGCACTGGTTAGTATTTGCACTCGCGGTTTGTGGAGTTCACCTCCCCGTGCTATTTCTCCCAAAGAAAAACTTAAACGTTTTCCCTCAGCCCAAAATAAATGATAAAATCCATCCCCACGGTTTCGTTTTCATTTTCTTTCATTTCAAGGCAATCCATATCGGATTCCTATCGCCAGAGAAAAGGCGTGAAAAGGTTCTAAAAATATTTCCCTTTTGTTTATTCTGTCCTTGCTTTTAGCCGGTGGATTGTTTGTGTTTATTCTTCAAGGATTTGTGGCTCACAACACATTATTACCGTTGACACCTAAATTTTGGCGACCCGTTTGGGCATTTATTGCATAAAATTAGGGATTAATTTTTAACCCCTAAGAAAAAATATTATAATTCAATTTTAGGTGCATTTATTTTTAATTTACATGTTTTGCATTTTATTTTTTAGGATTGGTGGTGGATGGGTTTGAATTAATATTTCTAAGCTCTAGCTTGGCAGGCCGAATTAGGCCCGCGAAAGGAGTAAATTAGCCCAAGCCCATTTTTTTTTTTTAATTAATTATCTCGTGGGAAATTGAGATTTGATGCGATATTACGGTGGTTTTTGGAATCGGGTTGTGATCTTATCTTTAGTCTTTAGATGATAAAATCGTTTGGAATATTAAGGAGATAAGGAAAATAAGAGTATTTTTGGTGATCGAGAGGTTATAGACTATCTTCGTGTATATTGAAAAAACAAGATCAAATATTATACGAAGATCACCTACTTTTACTTATAAAAGCAACAGAAAGATATGGGAGGCCTTTTGGTTTTTAGGGTTTTCGAAAACAAAAAGGAAAAGAAAGCAGAGAAGCAGAACAGCACAGCAGAGAGATTGACGTGAGGGACGTCGATCAGCAAGAAAAAGCAGGCAAAAAAAAAGAAAAAAGAAGAAAAGGTGCCCCTGTTCATCTACGTCCGTGAAGCCGCCCACTGTTGGCCCCGTCTGCAAGCGCCTGTGCCATTTGCCGTGCCCGTGCCGCTGCACTCGCACCACGACGACGTTGTCACAGCCGCAAACCGCTACGCCCGCACTACCGTCTCGCCAATCGCCGGAGCCCTCCATCGCTCGCGAGATCGCTGCTCTTTTAGCAAGTCCCGAATAGAACACCAGGCCCCTGTGAAGACCCCCTGCTTCGCTGCTCCGTCCAAGCACCAATGTCGCCCCTACTGCAACGCCTCCACCCGCGATGCCTCTGCTTTGACGCCTAGTAGCCCTCGCCTGCGCTGCCACCATCCGATCTGGAGCTTTGAACGCTGATCTTGCCACCAAGCTCATTGCTGCCCCTGACGACAGCAAGTCTAGATCCGATCGCCGGCCCCATGCTCACTGCATCATCGTCGACCTGCAGCTTCTACCCGAGCCGACTGACCCATAGCCGTGCCTCCATTTCCGTCGCCCTTGCCCCGTGAAGACGCTTGTGCCTCGTCTCGCCAGAAGCTAGCAACGCCACCAACCCAACGCTCCTGACCCTTTGCTGCCAGAGCTTCCTTTCACCCGTTGTCGTTCCGCCACCACCATCCCGCTGGTTTCGCCCATGACGCCGCTTCTGTCTTTGATCCGCCCTCAGCCTCTGTGACGCCGGTTACCTCTAGCCTGTTGCTAGTCCACCTCGCCACACGCTGCTGCCCCTCGCCGGACCTTCACCAGAGCTCCGACCGCGATGCCCTTGCTGGACTGACGACTAGCCAGTCTTGGGTGATCCATCACAAGAGCACAAGCCTTGCTCGGGAAAAATAGAAGAAAAAAGGGAAAATCAACTTAGGTAGTTTTGTTTTTATTTACTTTATTTATTTATTTATATATTTATTTTATGCTTTTTTTTTTTTGAAGTAGAATCAGTCCTTAATGAATAATTGAGCTCCCGACATTAAATTGCTTTTGAAATTTGAGATTGACAGTCTGATTTTCGTGCCCGAAATCCGACTCGCAATTGCAATGACTTGAAAAATCGCCAATCCGATCTCGCCCGAGATTCATTCCGCGATTTATTTAAAATTGGCCAACCCGATCTCATGCACGAGATATGGTTCGTCAATTTTTGGATATCGATCCTATCTTATTTGATTTGCTATCATGTTGGTTGAATCAATTTTATTTTGTTAAATAAATAAAAAATGCATTCATTTAGGACGTTAGTTTTTTTAATTTAAGTTGCATATTTAATTATGTGTCAATTTCAAATTTCAAAATAAAAAAAAAACATAAAAAGCCATCATGCATATGTCATATAAATTATGGCACCTTTTGTACGTCATTACATGTTAGGATAAAATTGCATTCATTTTAGGATTAGATTAGTTTTTTTAGATAGATTGCATCTTAGGTTCAAGACTGCTAAGTTAAGATAATATCTCAGTTTAAATTAGAGTTTAGCCTAACTTAATCCTTAATATAAGTTAGATAGAATCTCAAACTAGCTAGTTAATTTCCACATTTTTCTAATTTCGAATTTCATGGAAAATACCAAAAGTTGCCTTAGAATAAATCAATTTCATTCATTATGAGAGATTGCATTTTATTTTCGTCATATAGCTAGATCATGTTGCCATGTCATGTCATTTCATGTTAAATTAGTAACATGCATCAGATAAGGCATGATTCTCATTAAACAAGTGAAAAAAAAATTGCGTATTAATTAGAAATCATATCTAGGACTGTTGATGTGAATTATGATCTAATAATGCCGATGCTTTCGTTGTTATGAGGTAAGTCTTACAATTTATTTATTGTTTTTCTTGGATGTTAAATTGGTGGTTTGTACACCGCATGATCACCTCACATGTTAGGAAAATATATTTAAAATCAATTCAAGCTGCCCGCCAAACATTTTTTAAAATAAAGAAAAGGTACCAAAAGGGCGTTAGAGAAATATAACGTAATCAAGTCCCCCGAACTCACAATCTCTGGTTCGTAAAATAAATCTCTCATTACTTTACTTGGGTTTCTAATCGACCTACCAAAAATAGATTAGTGGTGACTCCCGATTAAAAATCATTTGCATGTTAAGAATTCAAACCTAAGTCGCAAATTGGTATGGGCTTGGGAGAGGCCGTGTTAAGTCTAGACTTAACAATCTATTAGCCAAACCCTAGGTGGCACACCCGAAAATTTGGTCGCAACAGCTTAGCGACTCCACTAGGGAGTTAAGTTGAAACTCTTAGTGAACTTAGGCCAATTTTCTTTTTGAAAAAAATATTTTTGTTTGGCAAATGGGATCTCGAATGCGTCCCTAACATTTAAGGTGTTAAATGTTTTTGCAGATTGAGAGGTATAATGGGAGTAGTGATTGTTAACCCTTGTTTTGCAGGTTAGAGTTGAGGATGAATGTTTTAAATTCGAAGTCATTAAAGTGTTATTTGATTTAAACTGGTGTGCATGCCTTGCATCTTGCACTACACTCTTGCACACACAACCTGCCGCTGAACCTGGGCCGCATAGGATCATTT